>NC_084614.1:76206506-76259006 GCF_033978795.1 Nerophis ophidion
CCCTCCTTCCCTCCCTCTTTCCTTCCTTCCTTCCTTTCTTTCTTTCTTACTTCCTTGCTTTCTTCTTTCCTTCAGCTATTAGCAGGTACTATTTATAATGTGTGTTTCAGGGAGCAGTTACTAGCAGGTACTATTTATAATGTGTGTTTCAGGGAGAAGTTACTAGCAGGTACTATTTATAACGTGTGTTTCAGGGAGCAGTTACTAGCAGGTACTATTTATAATGTGTGTTTCAGGGAGAAGTTACTAGCAGGTACTATTTATAATGTGTGTTTCAGGGAGCAGTTACTAGCAGGTACTATTTATAATGTGTGTTTCAGGGAGCAGTTACTAGCAGGTACTATTTATAATGTGTGTTTCAGGGAGCAGTGACTAGCAGGTACTATTTATAATGTGTGTTTCAGGGAGCAGTGACTAGCAGGTACTATTTATAATGTGTGTTTCAGGGAGCAGTTACTAGCAGGTACTATTTATAATGTGTGTTTCAGGGAGCAGTTACTAGCAGGTACTATTTATAACGTGTGTATCAGGGAGCAGTTACTAGCAGGTACTATTTATAATGTGTGTTTCAGGGAGCAGTTACTAGCAGGTACTATTTATAACGTGTGTGTCAGGGAACAGTTACTAGCAGGTACTATTTATAATGTGTGTTTCAGGGAGCAGTTACTAGCAGGTACTATTTATAATGTGTGTTTCAGGGAGAAGTTACTAGCAGGTACTATTTATAACGTGTGTTTCAGGGAGCAGTTACTAGCAGGTACTATTTATAATGTGTGTTTCAGGGAGAAGTTACTAGCAGGTACTATTTATAATGTGTGTTTCAGGGAGCAGTTACTAGCAGGTACTATTTATAATGTGTGTTTCAGGGAGCAGTTACTAGCAGGTACTATTTATAATGTGTGTTTCAGGGAGCAGTGACTAGCAGGTACTATTTATAATGTATGTTTCAGGGAGCAGTGACTAGCAGGTACTATTTATAACGTGTGTTTCAGGGAGCAGTGACTAGCAGGTACTATTTATAATGTGTGTTTCAGGGAGCAGTTACTAGCAGGTACTATTTATAATGTGTGTTTCAGGGAGCAGTTACTAGCAGGTACTATTTATAACGTGTGTATCAGGGAGCAGTTACTAGCAGGTACTATTTATAACGTGTGTGTCAGGGAGCAGTTACTAGCAGGTACTATTTATAATGTGTGTTTCAGGGAGCAGTGACTAGCAGGTACTATTTATAATGTGTGTTTCAGGGAGCAGTGACTAGCAGGTACTATTTATAATGTGTGTTTCAGGGAGCAGTTACTAGCAGGTACTATTTATAATGTGTGTTTCAGGGAGCAGTTACTAGCAGGTACTATTTATAACGTGTGTATCAGGGAGCAGTTACTAGCAGGTACTATTTATAATGTGTGTTTCAGGGAGCAGTTACTAGCAGGTACTATTTATAACGTGTGTGTCAGGGAACAGTTACTAGCAGGTACTATTTATAATGTGTGTTTCAGGGAGCAGTTACTAGCAGGTACTATTTATAATGTGTGTTTCAGGGAGAAGTTACTAGCAGGTACTATTTATAACGTGTGTTTCAGGGAGCAGTTACTAGCAGGTACTATTTATAATGTGTGTTTCAGGGAGAAGTTACTAGCAGGTACTATTTATAATGTGTGTTTCAGGGAGCAGTTACTAGCAGGTACTATTTATAATGTGTGTTTCAGGGAGCAGTTACTAGCAGGTACTATTTATAATGTGTGTTTCAGGGAGCAGTGACTAGCAGGTACTATTTATAATGTATGTTTCAGGGAGCAGTGACTAGCAGGTACTATTTATAACGTGTGTTTCAGGGAGCAGTGACTAGCAGGTACTATTTATAATGTGTGTTTCAGGGAGCAGTTACTAGCAGGTACTATTTATAATGTGTGTTTCAGGGAGCAGTTACTAGCAGGTACTATTTATAACGTGTGTATCAGGGAGCAGTTACTAGCAGGTACTATTTATAACGTGTGTGTCAGGGAGCAGTTACTAGCAGGTACTATTTATAATGTGTGTTTCAGGGAGCAGTTACTAGCAGGTACTATTTATAACATGTGTTTCAGGGAGCAGTTACTAGTAGGTACTATTTATAATGTGTGTTTCAGGGAGCAGTTACTAGTAGGTACTATTTATAATGTGTGTTTCAGGGAGCAGTTACTAGCAGGTACTATTTATAACGTGTGTGTCAGGGAGCAGTTACTAGCAGGTACTATTTATAATGTGTGTTTCAGGGAGCAGTTACTAGCAGGTACTATTTATAATGTGTGTTTCAGGGAGCAGTTACTAGCAGGTACTATTTATAACATGTGTTTCAGGGAGCAGTTACTAGTAGGTACTATTTATAATGTGTGTTTCAGGGAGCAGTTACTAGCAGGTACTATTTATAATGTGTGTTTCAGGGAGCAGTTACTAGCAGGTACTATTTATAACATGTGTTTCAGGGAGCAGTTACTAGTAGGTACTATTTATAATGTGTGTTTCAGGGAGCAGTGACTAGCAGGTACTATTTATAATGTGTGTTTCAGGGAGCAGTTACTAGCAGGTACTATTTATAATGTGTGTTTCAGGGAGCAGTTACTAGCAGGTACTATTAATAATGTGTGTTTCAGGGAGCAGGTACTATCAGGTACTATTTACAATGTGTGTTTCAGGGAGCAGTTACGAGCAGGTACTATTTATAATGTGTGTTTCGGGAAACAGGTACTATTTTAATGTGTGTTTCAGGTAGTAGGTACTAGCCGATACCATTTAGAAAATGTGTTTCAGGGAGCAGTTACGAGCAGGTACTATTTATAATGTGTGTTTCAGGGAGCAGGTACTAGCTGATACTATTTACAGTATGGTTCCAGGGACCAGGTACTAGCTGATACTGTTTATAATATGTGTTTCAGGGAGCAGATACTATCAGGTACTATTTATAATGTGTGTTTCAGGGAGCAGTTACTATCAGGTACTATTTGTATTGTATGTTTTAGGGAGTAGGTACTTGCAGATACTATTTACTATGTGTGTTTTAGAGAGAAGTTACTAGAAGGTACTATTTGTAATATGTGTTTTAGGGAGCAGTTACTAGCAGATACTATTTACAATGTGTGCTTTAGGGAGCAGTTAATATCAGGTACTATTTATATTGTGTGTTTTAGGGAGTAGGTACTTGCAGATACTATTTAAAATGTGTGTTTTAGGGAGAAGTTACTAGAAGGTACTATTTATAATGTGTGTTTCAGGGAGCAGTTACTAGCAGGTACTATTTATAACGTGTGTGTCAGGGAGCAGTTACTAGCAGGTACTATTTATAATGTGTGTTTCAGGGAGCAGTTACTAGCAGGTACTATTTATAATGTGTGTTTCAGGGAGCAGTTACTAGCAGGTACTATTTATAACGTGTGTTTCAGGGAGCAGTTACTAGCAGGTACTATTTATAATGTGTGTTTCAGGGAGTAGTTATTAGCAGGTACTATTAATAATGTGTGTTTCAGGGAGCAGTTACTAGCAGGTACTATTTATAATGTGTGTTTCAGGGTGCAGTTACTAGCAGGTACTATTTATAATGTGTGTTTCAGGGAGAAGTTACTAGCAGGTACTATTTATAACGTGTGTTTCAGGGAGCAGTTACTAGCAGGTACTATTTATAATGTGTGTTTCAGGGAGAAGTTACTAGCAGGTACTATTTATAATGTGTGTTTCAGGGAGCAGTTACTAGCAGGTACTATTTATAATGTGTGTTTCAGGGAGCAGTTACTAGCAGGTACTATTTATAATGTGTGTTTCAGGGAGCAGTGACTAGCAGGTACTATTTATAATGTGTGTTTCAGGGAGCAGTTACTAGCAGGTACTATTTATAATGTGTGTTTCAGGGAGCAGTTACTAGCAGGTACTATTTATAACGTGTGTATCAGGGAGCAGTTACTAGCAGGTACTATTTATAATGTGTGTTTCAGGGAGCAGTTACTAGCAGGTACTATTTATAACGTGTGTGTCAGGGAGCAGTTACTAGCAGGTACTATTTATAATGTGTGTTTCAGGGAGCAGTTACTAGCAGGTACTATTTATAATGTGTGTTTCAGGGAGCAGTTACTAGCAGGTACTATTTATAACATGTGTTTCAGGGAGCAGTTACTAGTAGGTACTATTTATAATGTGTGTTTCAGGGAGCAGTTACTAGCAGGTACTATTTATAATGTGTGTTTCAGGGAGCAGTTACTAGCAGGTACTATTTATAACATGTGTTTCAGGGAGCAGTTACTAGTAGGTACTATTTATAATGTGTGTTTCAGGGAGTAGTTATTAGCAGGTACTATTAATAATGTGTGTTTCAGGGAGCAGGTACTATCAGGTACTATTTACAATGTGTGTTTCAGGGAGCAGTTACGAGCAGGTACTATTTATAATGTGTGTTTCGGGAAACAGGTACTATTTTAATGTGTGTTTCAGGTAGTAGGTACTAGCCGATACCATTTAGAAAATGTGTTTCAGGGAGCAGTTACGAGCAGGTACTATTTATAATGTGTGTTTCAGGGAGCAGGTACTAGCTGATACTATTTACAGTATGGTTCCAGGGACCAGGTACTAGCTGATACTGTTTATAATATGTGTTTCAGGGAGCAGATACTATCAGGTACTATTTATAATGTGTGTTTCAGGGAGCAGTTACTATCAGGTACTATTTGTATTGTATGTTTTAGGGAGTAGGTACTTGCAGATACTATTTACTATGTGTGTTTTAGAGAGAAGTTACTAGAAGGTACTATTTGTAATATGTGTTTTAGGGAGCAGTTACTAGCAGATACTATTTACAATGTGTGCTTTAGGGAGCAGTTAATATCAGGTACTATTTATATTGTGTGTTTTAGGGAGCAGTTACTATCAGGAACTATTTATAATGTGTGTTTTAGGGAGAAGTTACCATCAGGTACTATTTATAATGTGTGCTTTAGGGAGTAGGTACTTGCAGATACTATTTACAAAGTGTGTTTTAGGGAGAAGTTACTAGAAGGTACTATTTATAATGTGTGTTTCAGGGAGCAGGTACTAGCTGATACTATTTATACTGTATGTTTCAGGAAAACTTACAAGCCAAAATAAAAGAGTATTATTATTGTTTTGGAATAAAGCTGAAATAGTTTTGGTCATGTTGAGAAAGAAGAACAAAAGAACAAATGTGGTGACTCACAGCACAAACTGGTTGTGGGTTTCATTCCTCGGGCAATAATTAGCAAGGCAGGTTTGAACAAGAGAAGGAAAGCCAGTGGGGGAGAAAAGTCATTAAAAGTTTGAAGAAGCGATATTCGAATGTAAACAGGAAGTCGGTCATCTTGGTTTCCGGCTAAAAACAAGGCTCGTTAACCAACTCCTTCAAGGGACTTTGACCGAATGAGCCGCGCGAAAGATAGGAGACAAGATAGGAGACAAGATAGGAGACATGATAGGAGACATGATAGGAGACAAGAAAGGAGACAAGATAGGAGATAATATAGGAGACAAGAAAGGAGACAAGATAGGAGACAATATAGGAGACAAGATAGGAGACAAGAAAGGAGACAAGATAGGGGACAATATAGGAGATAATATAGGAGACAAGAAAGGAGACAAGATAGGAGACAATATAGGAGACAAGATAGGAGACAAGATAGGAGACAATATAGGAGACAAGATAGGAGACATGATAGGAGACATGATAGGAGACAAGAAAGGAGACAAGATAGGAGATAATATAGGAGACAAGAAAGGAGACAAGATAGGAGACAATATAGGAGACAAGATAGGAGACAAGATAGGAGACAAGAAAGGAGACAAGATAGGAGATAATATAGGAGACAAGAAAGGAGACAAGATAGGAGACAATATAGGAGACAAGATAGGAGACAAGATAGGAGACAATATAGGAGACAAGATAGGAGACAAGATAGGAGACAAGAAAGGAGACAAGATAGGAGATAATATAGGAGACAAGAAAGGAGACAAGATAGGAGACAATATAGGAGACAAGATAGGAGACAAGATAGGAGACAATATAGGAGACAATATAGGAGACAAGATAGGAGACAAGATAGGAGACAAGATAGGACATAATATAGGAGACAAGAAAGGAGACAAGATAGGAGACAAGAAAGGAGACAAGATAGGAGACAATATAGGAGACAAGAAAGGAGACAAGATAGGAGACAATATAGGAGACAAGATAGGAGACAAGATAGGAGACAAGAAAGGAGACAAGATAGGAGATAATATAGGAGACAAGAAAGGAGACAAGATAGGAGACAATATAGGAGACAAGATAGGAGACAAGATAGGAGACAATATAGGAGACAATATAGGAGACAAGATAGGAGACAAGATAGGACATAATATAGGAGACAAGAAAGGAGACAAGATAGGAGACAAGAAAGGAGACAAGATAGGAGATAATATAGGAGACAAGAAAGGAGACAAGATAGGAGACAATATAGGAGACAAGATAGGAGACAATATAGGGGACAAGATAGGAGACAAGAAAGGAAACAATATAGGAGACAAGATAGGAGACAAGATAGGGGACAAGATAGGAGACAAGATAAGAGACAAGATACGAGACAAGATAGGGGACAAGATAGGGGACAAGATAGGGGACAATATAGGAGACAATATAGGAGACAAGATAGGAGACAAGATAGGGGACAAGATAGGAGACAAGATAGGAGACAAGATAGGGGACAAGATAGGGGACAAGATAGGAGACAAGATAGGAGACAAGATAGGAGACAAGATAGGGGACAAGATAGGGGACAAGATAGGAGACAAGATAGGAGACAAGATAGGAGACAAGATAGGAGACAAGATAGGGGACAAGATAGGAGACAAGATAGGAGACAATATAGGAGACAATATAGGAGACAAGATAGGAGACAAGAAAGGAAACAATATAGGAGACAAGATAGGAGACAAGATAGGAGACAAGATAGGAGACAATATAGGAGACAATATAGGAGACAAGATAGGAGACAAGATAGGGGACAAGATAGGGGACAAGATAGGAGACAAGATAGGAGACAAGATAGGAGACAATATAGGGGACAAGATAGGAGACAAGATAGGGGACAAGATAGGGGACAAGATAGGAGACAATATAGGAGACAAGATAGGAGACAAGAAAGGAGACAAGATAGGAGACAATATAGGAGACAATATAGGAGACAAGATAGGAGACAAGAAAGGAGACAAGAAAGGAGACAATATAGGGGACAAGATAGGGGACAAGATAGGAGACAATATAGGAGACAAGATAGGGGACAAGATAGGAGACAAGATAGGAGACAAGATAGGAGACAACATAGGAGACAATATAGGGGACAAGATAGGAGACAAGATAGGAGACAATATAGGAGACAATATAGGAGACAAGATAGGAGACAATATAGGAGACAATATAGGATACAAGATAAGAGACAATATAGAAGAAAAGATAGGAGACAAGATAGGAGACAAGATAGGAGACAAGATAGGAGACAAGATAGGAGACAATATAGGAGACAAGATAGGGGACAAGATAGGAGACAAGATAGGAGACAAGATAGGAGACAAGATAGGAGACAAGATAGGGGACAAGATAGGAGACATGATAGGAGACAAGATAGGAGACAAGATAGGAGACAAGATAGGAGACAAGATAGGAGACAAGATAGGAGACAAGATAGGAGACAAGATAGGGGACAAGATAGGAGACAAGATAGGAGACAAGATAGGAGACAAGATAGGGGACAAAATAGGAGACAAGATAGGAGACAATATAGGAGACAAGATAGGAGACAAGATAGGAGACAAGATAGGAGACAAGATAGGGGACAAGATAGGAGACAAGATAGGGGAAAAGATAGGAGACAAGATAGGAGACAAGATAGGAGACAATATAGGAGACAAGATAGGGGACAAGATAGGAGACAAGATAGGAGATATGGAAATACATTTTAAAATATTTGGCTTCTTGGCTCTCTCAGCCAAAAAGGTTCCCGACCCCTGTACTAGCAGGTACTATTTATAATGTATGTTTCAGGGACCAGTTACTAGCAGGTACTATTTATAATGTGTGTTTCAGGGAGCAGTTACTAGCAGGTACTATTTATAATGTGTGTTTCAGGGAGCAGTTACTAGCAGGTACTATTTATAATGTGTGTTTCAGGGAGCAGTTACTAGCAGGTACTATTTATAATGTGTGTTTCAGGGAGCAGTTACTAGCAGGTACTATTTATAATGTGTGTTTCAGGGAGCAGTTACTAGCAGGTACTATTTATAATGTGTGTTTCAGGGAGCAGTTACTAGCAGGTACTATTTATAATGTGTGTTTCAGGGAGCAGTTACTAGCAGGTACTATTTATATTGTGTGTTTCAGGGAGCAGTTACTAGCAGGTACTATTTATAATGTGTGTTTCAGGGAGCAGTTACTAGCAGGTACTATTTATAATGTGTGTTTCAGGGAGCAGTTACTAGCAGGTACTATTTATATTGTGTGTTTCAGGGAGAAGTTACTAGCAGGTACCATTTATATTGTGTGTTTCAGGGAGCAGTTACTAGCAGGTACTATTTATAATGTGTGTTTCAGGGAGCAGTTACTAGCAGGTACTATTTATAATGTGTGTTTCAGGGAGCAGTTACTAGCAGGTACTATTTATAAAATCTGTTTCAGGGAGCAGGTACTAGCAGGTACTATTTATCCTGTGTGTTTCAGGGAGAAGTTACTAGCAAGTACTATTTAACATACGTGTTTTATGGAACAGGTACTAGCAGATACTATTTCTAATGTGTGTTTTAGGGAGCAGGGATGACCAGATTCCAATTATAATGTGTTTTAGGGAGCCGGTACTAGGAGGTACTATTTATACTGTGTTTTGGGGAGCAGATTTATTTTTTCAAACAAAATGAGGAAGTCAGGACGAAAGGTTACAAAGAACACAAATACTCCAAAGACAATTGCTACATATTGGAATTTTTCACTTAGTTACCGATAGTATGTAAAGGCCGCTAAATGCATGTCTAGTTTGAGTCAGGGTTGTGTTTAGCAGCTGTCCCAGGATGCAACGGGACACTTAAAACCAGAATCAGCCTCAATGGCAATGTATGTTTAGCACACAAGGAATGTGACCAGGTAGACAAGGCTCTCTTTGTTCAATGCCAGCAATAATAACAAACTCAGCAACCACGAGTGCCACCGTGCACCTGTGATGGGCTTCTGCGTTTGTTTTGGACTAATTTGGGGGCTCAATCCTTGTTTTTTTTCCACTACAAAAAAGCGTCAGCAACATTCACCTTTCATCTGCTCCTCGGATTGGACGTCACATCTCAGGAACAAAGCTCGGTCTTTACCGTCCTCCTTGTTCAGAGCTTCCATGAGGATCCTTCCGGCACTTTCATCCACGTCCAACAGAACCACCTGCAGCACAAAGACAGTATATATATATATATATATATATATATATATATATATATATATATATATATATATATATTTGGACCTGTTCTTCTTTCGGTCAACGCCCCCAGATTGTTTGATGACACATAAGCTGGTTTTAAATCAATCAGAGACAGAGGTTGCTCATTTTTCTATTTTATTACCAAAGCACCTTGGGACATCAATCTAGATACAACATTTCAAAGCTCGGTCCAAATTGATCTAATCTTAAAATAGCAGTTTCTCCCTCCTCACTCACTCTCACCCGCCCCTCTTCTTCTCCTCCCTACCTTGGACAGTTGTCATAACAGATTGTTATGTCTTCATTCCAACATTCCAAATTCAAGGTCTATGTTTAAAAGGCTACACTTTAGATGTTCTAAAATCTGACTAGGAAATAATAAGACAACCAAATCCAACAATATATATATATATATATATATATATATATATATATATATATATACATATATACATATACATATACGTCTGTATTGTATCACTACGTCTGTCTATATACTGTCCTCAGAATGATTGCCAAAAATGGGCACAATTCCGCCCAAAAAGGCATCAAAATTAGTTCATAAAATTAAGTGTCCCCAACCTGTATCGGTTGGGGACATCTCTACGCTGCTGATCCGCTTGAGATGGTTTCCTGTGGACGGGACTCTCACTGCTGTCTTGGAGCCACTATGGATTGAACTTTCACAGTATCATGTTAGACCCGCTCGACATCCATTGCTTTCGGTCCCCTAGAGGGGGGGGGTTGCCCACATCTGAGGTCCTCTCCAAGGTTTCTCATAGTCAGCATTGTCACTGGCGTCCCACTGAATATAAAATTCTCCCTGCCCACTGGGTGTGAGTTTTCCTTGCCCTTTTGTGGGTTCTTCCGAGGATGTTGTAGTCGTAATGATTTGTGCAGTCCTTTGAGACATTTGTGATTTGGGGCTATATAAATAAACATTGATTGATTGATTGATTGATTGAAGTGTAAGCAAATGGAAAAAAATGTAAAATACTGCTAATGTGCGCTAAAGTGTGCAAAAGAGTGTTAAAGACTGCTGACGTTGGTTAAAGTGAGTTAAAGAGTGCCTAAGTGTGTTAAAAAGTGCTAAAGACTGGTAAAGTGTGCTAAAGAGTGTTAAATACAGCTAAAGTGTGCTAAAAAGGGCTAAATGGTGTTAAAGAGTGCTAACTTGTGTTAAATAATTCTCAAGTGTGTTAAAGTGTGAATTATATTTATATAGCGCTTTTCTCTAGTGACTCAAAGCGCTTTACATAGTGAAACCCAATATCTAAGTTACATTCAAACCAGTGTGGGTGGCACTGGGAGCAGGTGGGTAAAGTGTCTTGCCCAAGGACACAACGGCAGTGACTAGGATGACGGAAACGGGAATCGAACCTGGAACCCTCAAGTTGCTGGCACGGCCGCTCTACCAACCGAGCTATGCCGCCCCTAAAGAGTGTTAAAGAGTTCTAAAGTGGGTTGAAAAGTGTTAAAAAAAAGTACACAAGACTGCTGAAGTGTGTTAAAGAGTGGAAAAATGAAGTGTTGTAAAAGTGCTCTAAATGTGACGTCTTGCTGGCATCGTGGCGAGGTGTTTGCGTTATTTCTTGGGTGCAGCGAAGAAGGACACGGCGTGAAGGTAGGAACAAGGATTTATTTCTACTAGATAAAACAGACTAGGAACAAAAAACACTTGTTCGAAGGCACTAACAACGAAACAAAAAGAACTAGCATGAGAGCTAGAGGGAACAAAAAGCGCTAGCACGTAAACTAGGGCTAAACAAAGAAAATAGCATGGAAGCTAATCGAGTATACGAAAGGTAGTTACCACAATGCGGGAAGAGCGATGTCAACTGTTGCGTGAAGCAAGGAAGAGTCCAAGACTGAATGTCGAACAAAGGCGGGCATATATAGGGAGATAAATCAGGAGGCAGGTGTGCGTGATCACACGGAAGGCAGGTGACACAAGTGCGTTGCTAAGACAACAGATATAAACCAGGAAGTGCTACAAAGAACTGGGGAAGACAAATACTAGACAGAATGTGATAGCAAACAGAACCAAAACCAGAATATGCCATGATCCAATACGTGGATCATGACACTAAAGGGCGTTTAAAAATGTTTTGTCAAAGAGTGTAAAAGTGCTAAAGTGTGCTAAAGAATGTTAAAGAGTACTAAAGCATGTTAAAGAGGGGTTAAAGTGTGAAAAAGAGTGCTGAAGACTGCTGAAGTGGGTTAAAGTGAGTTAAAGAGTGCCTAAGTGTGTTAAAAAGTGCTAAAGACTGGTAAAGTGTGCTAAAGAGTGTTAAATACAGCTAAAGTGTGCTAAAAAGGGCTAAATGGTGTTAAAGAGTGCTAACTTGTGTTAAATAGTTCTCAAGTGTGTTAAAGTGTGAATTATATTTATATAGCGCTTTTCTCTAGTGACTCAAAGCGCTTTACATAGTGAAACCCAATATCTAAGTTACATTTAAACCAGTGTGGGTGGCACTGGGAGCAGGTGGGTAAAGTGTCTTGCCCAAGGACACAACGGCAGTGACTAGGATGACGGAAACGGGAATCGAACCTGGAACCCTCAAGTTGCTGGCACGGCCGCTCTACCAACCGAGCTATGCCGCCCCTAAAGAGTGTTAAAGAGTTCTAAAGTGGGTTGAAAAGTGTTAAAAAAAAGTAAACAAGACTGCTGAAATGTGTTAAAGAGTGGAAA
Source organism: Nerophis ophidion (assembly GCF_033978795.1). Taxonomy (NCBI): domain Eukaryota; kingdom Metazoa; phylum Chordata; class Actinopteri; order Syngnathiformes; family Syngnathidae; genus Nerophis; species Nerophis ophidion. The sequence continues at coordinate 76,218,663 of NC_084614.1, forward strand.
AATGAAGTGTTGAAAAGTGCTCTAAATGTGACGTCTTGCTGGCATCGTGGCGAAGTGTTTGCGTTATTTCTTGGGTGCAGCGAAGAAGGACACGGCGTGAAGGTAGGAACAAGGATTTATTTCTACTAGATAAAACAGACTAGGAACAAAAAACACTTGTTCGAAGGCACTAACAACAAAACAAAAAGAACTAGCATGAGAGCTAGAGGGAACAAAAAGCGCTAGCATGTAAACTAGGGATAAACAAAGAAAATAGCATGGAAGCTAATCGAGTATACGAAAGGTAGTTACCACAATGCGGGAAGAGCGGTGTCAACTGTTGCGTGAAGCAAGGGAGAGTCCAAGACTGAATGTCGAACAAAGGCGGGCATATATAGGGAGATAAATCAGGAGGCAGGTGTGCGTGATCACACGGAAGGCAGGTGACACAAGTGCGTTGCTAAGACAACAGATATAAACCAGGAAGTGCCACAAAGAACTGGGGAAGACAAATACTAGACAGAATGTGATAGCAAACAGAACCCAAACCAGAATATGCCATGATCCAATACGTGGATCATGACACTAAAGGGCGTTTAAAAATGTTTTGTCAAAGAGTGTAAAAGTGCTAAAGTGTGCTAAAGAATGTTAAAGAGTACTAAAGCATGTTAAAGAGGGGTTAAAGTGTGAAAAAGAGTGCTGAAGACTGCTGACGTGGGTTAAAGGGACTTGAACAGCGCCTAAGTGTGTTAAAAAGTGCTAAAGACTACAAACGCCGTTTCCATATGAGTTGGGAAATTGTGTTTGATGTAAATATAAACGGAATACAAGGATTTGCAAATCATTTTCAACCCATATTCAATTAAATGCACTACAAAGACAACATATTTGATGTTCAAACCGATAAACATTTTTTTTTTTGGTAAATAATCATTATTTTTAGAATTTGATGGCAGCAACACGTGACAAAGAAGTTGGGAAAGGTGGCAATAAACACTGATATGGTTGAGGAATGCTCATCAAACACTTATTTGGAACATCCCACAGGTGTGCAGGCTAATTGGGAACAGGTGGGTGCCATGATTGGGTATAAAAGCAGCTTCCATGAAATGCTAAGTCGTTCACAAACAAGGATGGGGCGAGGGTCACCACTTTGTAAGCAAATTGTCGAACAGTTTTAGAACAACATTTCTCAACGAGCTATTGCAAGGAATTTAGGGATTTTTACCATCTACAGTCCGTAAAATCATCAAAAGGTTTAGAGAATCCGGAGAAATCACTGCACGTAAGCGATGATATTGCGGACCTCTGATCCCTCAGGCGGTACTGCATCAAAAACCGACATCATTGTGTAAAGGATATCACCACATGGGCTCAGGAACACTTCATAAAACCACTGTCAGTAACTACAGTTGGTCGCTACATCTGTAAGTGCAAGTTAAAACTCTACTACGCAAAGCCAAACCCATTTATCAACAACACCCGGGAACGCCGCTGGCTTGGCTGGGCCCGAGCTCATCTAGGATGGACTGATGCAAAGTGGAAAAGTGTTCTGTGGTCTGTCGAGTCCACATTTCAAATTATATTTGGAAACTGTGGACGTGGTGTCCTCCGGAACAAAGAGGAAAATAACCTTCCGGATTGTTATAGGCGCAAAGTTCAAAAGTCAGCATCTGTGATGGTATGGGGGTGTATTAGTGCCCAAGGCATGGGTAACTTACACATCTGTGAAGGCACCATTAATGCTGAATGGTCCATACAGGTTTTGGAGCAACATATGTTGTCATCCAAGCAAAGTTATCATGGACGCCCCTGCTTATTTCAGCAAAACAATGCCAAGCCACGTGTTACAACAGTGTGGCTTCATAGTAAAAGAGTGCAGGTACTTTCCTGGCCCGCCTGCAGTCCAGACATGTCTCCCATCGAAATTGTGTGGCGCTTTATGAAGCGTAAAATACGACAACAAGACCCCGGACTGTTGAACAACTTAAGCTGTACATCAAGCAAGAATGGTAAAGAATTCTACTTTCAAAGCTTCAACAATTAGTTTCCTCAGTTCCCAAACATTTATTGAGTGTTGTTATAGGAAAAGGTGATGTAACACAGTGGTGAACATGCCCTTTCCCAACTACTTTGGCACATGTTGCAGCCATGAAATTCTAAGTTAATTATTATTTGCAAAAAAGAAATAAAGTTTATGAGTTTGACAATCAAATATGTTGTCTTTGTAGCATATTCAACTGAATATGGGCTGAAAAGGATTTGCAAATCATTGTATTCTGTTTTTATTTACATCTAACACAATTTCCCAACTCATATGGAAACGGGGTTTGTAGTAAAGTATGCTAAAGAGTATTAAATAGGCCTAAAGTGTGTTAAAGAGTGTTAAAGATTGGAAAATAAGTGTTGTAATGTGCACTAAAGAGTGTTTAAAAAAGTTTTTTAAAGAGTGTAAAAGTGCTAAAGTGTGCTAAATAGTGTAAAAGAATACTTAAGTGTGTTAAAGAGGGGTTCAAGTGTGCAAAAGAGTGCTACAGAGTGCTAAAGACTGTTGAAGTGGGTTAAAGTGGGTTAAAAAGTGCCTAAGTGTGTTAAAAAAGTGCTAAAGACAGGTAAAGTGTGCTAAAGAGTGTTAAATAGGGCTAACGTGGGTTAAAGAGTGTTAAAGTGTTTTAAAAAGTGCTAAATTGTTTTAAAGAGTGCTGAATTGTGTTAAATAGTGCTACAGAGTATTAAAGAGTGTTAAATAGTGCTAAAGTGTGTTAAAAAGTGCTAAAGACTCTAACATGTGTTAAAAAGTGGTTAAAGAGTGCAAAATACTGCTGAAGTATAAAGAATAAAAAAGACTGAAGAAGTGTGGTAAAGTGCACTAGAGAGGGTTTGAAAACGTTTTGTCAAAGAGTGTAAAAGTGCTAAAGTGTGCTAAATAGTGTAAAAGAATACTTAAGTGTGTTAAAGAGGGGTTCAAGTGTGCAAAAGAGTGCTACAGAGTGCTAAAGACTGCTGAAGTGGGTTAAAGTGGGTTAAAAAGTGCCTAAGTGTGTTAAAAAAAAGTGCTAAAGACCGGTAAAGTGTGCTATAGAGTGTTAAATATGGCTAACGTGGGTTAAAGACTGTTAAAGTGTTTTAAAAAGTGCTAAATTGTGTTAAAGAGTGCTGAATTGTGTTAAATAGTGCTACAGAGTATTAAAGAGTGTTAAATAGTGCTAAAGTGTGTTAAAAAGTGCTAAAGACTCCTAACATGTGTTAAAAAGTGGTTAAAGAGTGCAAAATACTGCTGAAGTATAAAGAATAAAAAAGACTGAAGAAGTGTGGTAAAGTGCACTAAAGAGTGTTTGAAAAAAGTTTTGTCAAAGAGTGTAAAAGTGCTAAAGTGTGCTAAAGAGTGTTAAAGAGTACTAAAAAGTGTTAAAGAGAGGTTCAAGTGTGCAAAAATGTGCTAAAGAGTGCTAAAGACTGCTGAAGTGGGTTAAAGAGCGCTTAAGTGTGTTAAAAAGTGCTAAAGACTGGTAAACTGTGCTCAAGAGTGTTAAATAGGGATAAAGTGTGTTAAAGAGTGTTAAAGTGCGTTAAAATGTCCTTAATAGTGTTAAAGAGTGCTACACTGTGTTACATAGTGCTAAAGTGTATTAAAGAGTGTTAAATAGTGCTAAAGGGTGTTAAAAGTGCTAAAGACTGCTAACATGTGTTAAAAAGTGTTAAAGAGTGCAAAATACTGCTGTAATGTAAAGACTGATAAAAGACTGAAGAAGTGGGGTAAAGTGCACTAAAGAGTGTCTAAAAAAGTTTTGTCAAAGAGTGTAAAAGTGCTTAAGTGTGCTAAAGAGTGTTAAAGAGTACTAAAAAGTGTTAAAGAGGGGTTCAAGTGTGCAAAAGTGGGCTAAAGAGTGCTAAAGACTGCTGAAATGGGTTAAGGAGCGCTTAAGTGTGTTAAAAAGTGCTAAAGACTGGTAAAGTGCGCTAAAGAGTGTTAAATAGGGATAACGTGTGTTAAAGAGTGTTAAAGTGCGTTAAAAAGTCTGTAATAGTGTTAAAGAGTGCTACATTGTGTTAAATAGTGCTAAGGTGTATTAAAGAGTGTTAAATAGTGCTAAAGTGTGTTAAAAAGTGCTAAAGACTGCTAACATGTGTTAAAAAGTGTTAAAGAGTGCAAAATACTGCTGTAATGTAAAGACTGAAAAAGACAGAAGAAGTGGGGTAAAGTGCACTAAAGAGTGTCTAAAAAAGTTTTGGCAAAGAGTGTAAAAGTGCTTAAGTGTGCTAAAGAGTGTTAAAGAGTACTAAAAAGTGTTCAAGAGGGGCTCAAGTGTGCAAAAGTGTGCTAAAGAGTGCTAAAGACTGCTGAAATGGGTTAAGGAGTGCTTAAGTGTGTTAAAAAGTGCTAAAGACTGGTAAAGTGCGCTAAAGAGTGTTAAATAGCGATAACGTGTGTTAAAGAGTGTTAAAGTGCGTTAAAAAGTCCTTAATAGTGTTAAAGAGTGCTACATTGTGTTAAATAGTGCTAGAGTGTATTAAAGAGTGTTAAATAGTGCTAAAGAGTGTTAAAAAGTGCTAAAGACTGCTAACATGTGTTAAAAAGTGTTAAAGAGTGCAAAATACTGCTGTAATGTAAAGACTGAAAAAAGACTGAAGAAGTGGGGTAAAGTGCACTAAAGAGTGTTTAAAAAGTTTTGTCAAAGAGTGTAAAAGTGCTTTAGTGTGCTAAAGAGTGTTAAAGAGTACTAAAAAGTGTTAAAGAGGGGCTCAAGTGTGCAAAGGTGTGCTAAAGACTGCTGAAGTGGGTTAAAGAGCGCTTAAGTGTGTTAAAAAGTGCTAAAGACTGGTAAAGTGCGCTAAAGAGTGTTAAATAGGGATAAAGTGTGTTAAAGAGTGTTAAAGTGTGTTAAAAAGTCTGTAATAGTGTTAAAGAGTGCTACATTGTGTTAAATAGTGCTAAAGCGTATTAAAGAGTGTTAAATAGTGCTAAAGTGTGTTAAAAAGTGCTAAAGACTGCTAACATGTGTTAAAAAGTGTTAAAGAGTGCAAAATACTGCTGTAATGTAAAGACTGAAAAAGACTGAAGAAGTGGGGTAAAGTGCACTAAAGAGTGTCTAAAAAAGTTTTGGCAAAGAGTGTAAAAGTGCTTAAGTGTGCTAAAGAGTGTTAAAGAGTACTAAAAAGTGTTCAAGAGGGGCTCAAGTGTGCAAAAGTGTGCTAAAGAGTGCTAATGACTGCTGAAATGGGTTAAGGAGCGCTTAAGTGTGTTTAAAAGTGCTAAAGACTGCTAACGTGTTAAAAATTGTTAAAGAGTGGAAAAGACTGCGGAAGTGTGGTAAAGTGCACTAAAGAGTGTTTAAAAAAGTTGTGTCAAAGACTGTAAAAGTGCTAAAGTGTGCTAAAGAGTGTTAAAGAGTACTAAAACATGTTAGAGGGGTTCAAGTGTGCTAAAGAGGGCTAAGGTGTGCTAGATTATGTTTAAGTGTGCTAAAGAGTGTTAGATTGTGCTAAAAAAAGAGTGCTGGAGAACATTAAAGAGAGCTAAAGTGTTTTGAAGTATGCTAAAAAAAGTGCTAGAGAGCGTTAGAGTGCTAAAGTGTGATGAATGCAAGAGAGTGTTAAAGAGTAGTTAAGTGTGTTAAAGAGTAGTTAAGTGTGTTAAAGTATGCTAAAGAATGCTAGAGAACTTCAGTTAGTACTAAAAAGTGCTAAAGTGTGCCAAAGCAATAGATGGATGTACTAAAATGTGGTAGCGAGTGTGAAAGTGTAAAAGAGGAGCAAACATGACACAAAAGGAAATTTTTCTTGGACTTACCTTCGCTCCGTTTTTAAAAAGCAGCTCGCTGATCGCTTTGCCGATCCCTGCTGCTGCTCCCGTCACCACGCACACTTTCCCGCTCACAGACATCGCTGTGTGCTCGCAAGTGTGCCAAAGTGTGCTAAAAGTCTGCAAAAGAGTGTTAAAGAGTGGTAAAGACTGCTGAGGTGGGTTAAAATGTGTTAAAGAGCGCTTAATTGTGTTAAAAAGTTCTAAGGACTTGTAAAGTGTCCTAAAGAGTGTTAAATAGGGCTAAAGTGGGTTAAAGAGTGTTAAAGTGTGTTAAAAAGTGCTAAATAGTGTTAAAGAGTGCTAAATTGTGTTAAATAGTGCCGAATACTGCTAAAGTGTTTTAAATAATGGTAAAGAGTGCTCAAGTGAGTTAAAGAGTGCTAAAGAGTTTTAAATAGTGAAAAAGACTGCGGAAGTGTGTTTAAGTGTGCTAAAGTGCACTAAAGAGTGTTTAAAGAAGATTTATACAAGAGTGTAAGACTGCTAAAGTGTGCTAAAGAGTGTTAAAGAGTGCAAAAGACTGCAGAAGTGTGTTAGTGTGCTGAAGTGCACTAAAGAGTGTTAAAAAAAATGTGGGTTAAAAAGTGTAAAAGTGCTAAAGAGTGTTGAAGAGTATTAAAGTGTGTTAAAGAGGGGTTCAAGTGTGCTAAAGAGTGTTAAAGAGTACTAAAGTGTGTTAAAGAGGGGTTCAAGTGTGCTAAAGAGTGTTAAATAGGGGTTCAAGTGTGCTAAAGAGTGCTAAGGTGTGCTGAAGAAGAGTGTTAGATAGTCTTAAAAAGTGCTAAAGTCTACTTGATTTTGTTCAAGTGTGCTAAAGAGTGATAAAGTGGTCTGGAGAGAGTTAAAGAGTGCAAGACTGCTAAGGTGTGCTAAAGAGTGTTAAAGAGTGCAAAAGACTGCAGAAGTGTGTTAGTGTGCTGAAGTGCACTAAAGAGTGTTAAAAATAAAATTTGGGTCAAAAAGTGTAAAAGTGCTAAAGAGTATTAAAGAGTACTAAAGTGTGTTAAAGAGGAGTTCAAGTGTGCTAAAGAGTGTTAAAGAGTACTAAAGTGTGTTAAAGAGGGGTTCAAGTGTGCTAAAGAGTGTTAAAGAGTACTAAAGTGTGTTAAAGAGGGGTTCAAGTGTGCTAAGGAGTTCTAAGGTGTGCTGAAGAAGAGTGTTAGAGTCTTAAAAAGTGCTAAAGTGTGCTCGATTTTGTTCAAGTGTGCTAAAGAGTGTTAAAGTGGTCTGGAGAGAGTTAAAGAGTGCTAATGTGTGTTAGGTTTTGTTGAAGAATGTTAAAGAGTGTGCTAAAAAAGAGTGCTGGAGAGTGCTAAAGTGTTTTAAAGTGTGCTGGAAAAGTGCTAAAAGAGTGCTAAAGTGTGCTGAAAAAGATTGTTAAAAAGCGGTTAAGCGTGTTAAAGTATGCAAAAAGAGTGCTACAGAATGTTAGATCGTACTAAAGTCTGCCAAAGCGCGCTAGAGTGTGTCAGGTAGCACTGAAGTGTGCTCGAGAGTGTGAAAGTGTGCTGAATGATGTCGAAGTGGAAGGAAGCACGCAAGGCACTTCCCACAACAAGTCCAAACATGGTCGCAGGAAGGTTGCTTCACCGAGTTGGCAAAGTTGTTTTCAACCTTTTCAGACATTTTCCAACCACTTGCAGGCAGACTTTTTCTCCAAGCAAATCAAACCCAAAACCACCGAGCTAAAAGGACCCTCAACCCCACTCGGTGTCACACTTTCATGCACATTCATGCGTCCATCTTTGACCTCTGAGGCTGCACGTGTCGTATCAACGTCCACGTGGGCTTCAAAGGGAGGGGACCAAAGGTGAAAATGTGTTCTAAAATGGAGTGAAATGAACGCTTGTGAACGTCACGCGCGTGGAGTCTACTCCCAGGTTGCACTAATTGCACGCTGCTGTCACGAAACACGTGGAAAAACAACATTTTTGCAATTGAAGTTGGGTTGAAGTGTTGTCGAAACACTTGCATGTTCCTTGCTTGGCCACTAGAGGGAGCCAAAGCGCTACAACAGGCCCTTTACAGCCTGTCTATAGCTTCCAATACAGCAGGGGTCACCAGATGAGTCGCCCGCTGGCCTGTTCTAAAAATAGCTCAAATAGCAGCACTTACCAGTGAGCCGCCTCTATTTTTTTTATTTGTATTTATTTACCAGCAAGCTGGTCTCGCTTTGCTCGACATTTTTAATTCTAAGAGAGACATAAACTCAAATAGAATTTGAAAATCCAAGAAAATATTTTAAAGACTTGGTTTTCACTTGTCTGCGATGAGGTGGCGACTTGTCCAGGGTGTACCCCGCCTTCAGCTCGATTGTAGCTGAGATAGGCGCCAGCGCCTCCCGCGGCCCCAAAAGGGAATAAGCGGTAAAAATGGATGGATCGATGGGTTTTCACTTGTTTAAATAAATTCATTTGATTTTTACTTCGCTTCTTATAACTTCCAGAAAGACAATTTTAAAGAAAAAATACAACTTTAAAAATAATTTTAGGATTTTTAAACACATATACCTTTTTACCTTTTAAATCCCTTCCTCTTCTTTCCTGACAATTTAAATCAATGTTCAAGTAAATGTATTTGTTTTATTGTAAAGAATAATAAATACTTTTTAATTAAATTCTTAATTTTAGCTTCTGTTTTTTCGACGAAGAATATTTGTGAAATATTTCTTCAAACTTATTATGATTGAAATTCAAAAAAAATATTCTGGCATATCTAAAAAATATGTAGAATCAATTTTAAATCTTATTTCAAAGTCTTTTGAATTTATTTTAAAATTTTTGTTTTGGAAAATCTACAAGAAACAATGATTTGTCTTTGTTAGAAATAAAGCTTGGTCCAATTTGTTATATATTCTAACAAAGTGCAGATTGGATTTTAACCTATTTAAAACATGTCATCAAAATTCTAAAATGTATTTTAATCAGGAAAAATGACTCATGATGTTGTATAAATTATTTTTTTTATTTTTTCAAAAAGATTCAAATTAACTACTTTTTCTCTTCATTTTTTTCTCGGTTGAATTTTGAATTTTAAAGAGCGGAAATTGAAAATAAACTATGTTTTAAAATTTAATTTTAATTTTTTTCCTGTTTTCTCCTCTTTTGAACCGTTCAATTAAGTGTTTTTTTCATCATTTATTCTCTGAAAAAAAAACCTTCCGTAAAAGGAAAAAAAAATGTACGACGGAATGACCGACAGAAATACCCATTTTTTTAATACATATTTAGATTTATTTATTAAAGGTAAATTGAGCAAATTGGTTATTTCTGGCAATTTATTTAAGTAAAGGGAATAAGCGGTAGAAAATGGATGGATGGATGGATGTATCAAACTGGTAGCCCTTCGCATTAATCAGTACCCAAAAAGTAGCTCTTGGTTTCAAAAAGGTTGGTGACCCCTGCAATACAGTATCAATCAATCAATCAATGTTTATTTATATAGCCCCAAATCACAAATGTCTCAAAGGACTGCACAAATCATTACGACTACAACATCCTCGGAAGAACCCACAAAAGGGCAAGGAAAACTCACACCCAGTGGGCAGGGAGGATTCACACCCAGTGGGACGCCAGTGACAATGCTGACTATGAGAAACCTTGGAGAGGACCTCAAATGTGGGCAACCCCCCCCCCCCCTCTTTTTGCTAATGCTAACATGAATGTTTCTTTGCTAACGCTAACATGAAAGTCTTTTTGCCAACACTAACATTAAGTCTCTTTGCTAACGCTAACATGGAAGTCTTTTTGTCAATGCTAACATTAAAGTCTTTTTGCTAACGCTAACATTAAAGTATTTTTGCTAACACTAACATGAACGTTTCTTTGCTAACACTAACATGAAAGTCAGATGGATGTCGAGCGGGTCTAACATGATACTGTGAAAGTTCAATCCATAGTGGCTCCAACACAGCCGCGAGAGTTCAGTTCAAAGCGGATCCAAGACAGCAGCGAGAGTCCCGTCCACAGGAAACCATCTCAAGCGGAGGCGGATCAGCAGCGTAGAGATGTCCCCAACCGATACACAGGCGAGGGGTCCATCCTGGGTCTCGACTCTGGACAGCCAGTATTTCATCCATGGTCATCGGACCGGACCCCCTACACAAGGGAGGGGGGGGGGGGGGACATAGGAGAAAAAAGAAAAGAAGCGGCAGATCAACTGGTCTAAAAAGGAGGTCTATTTAAAGGCTAGAGTATACAGATGAGTTTTAAGGTGAGACTTAAATGCTTCTACTGTATGTAAACAATATATATACATATATGCACATACTGTACACATCCATTCATCCATTTTCTACCGCTTTTCCCTTTTTGGGGGTAGTGCAGTATACATCAGGGGTAGGGAACCTATGGCTCTAGAGCCAGATGTGGCTCTTTTGATGACTGCATCTGGCTCTCAGATAAATCTTAACTGATATTGCTTAACACAATAAGTAATGAATAATTCCACTTGTAATCACAGTGTTAAAAACAATGTTCAAAATATAAAACATTCTCATGCATTTTCATCCATCCATCCGGTTTCTACCGCACCTGTTCAAGAAGTCGCATTAATGGTAAAAGTGTTTTCTTTATTGTTGGTTAGCCTCAGAATAAAAAAGAATAAGAGACTTATTATACTCAAAAAATGTTGGTCTTTCTTAAAAATGCACGCATTTAGTTGTATGCAGTGTTAAAAAAAAAAAAAAAGGATATGGCTCTCACGGAAATACTTTTAAAAATATTTGGCTTGTATGGCTCTCTCAGCCAAAAAGGTTCCCGACCCCTGGTATACATCAATCAATGTTTACTTCTATAGCCCTAAATCACTAGTGTCTCAAACATGTTTTAAACGAAGGTCTCTGAGAGGAATGTTTGCCTATCAGCCGCCTTCAAGTTGGACACACCCAGCTGACAAAAAAAACAAAAAAACTCCTCAAACTTCTTCAGGGCTTCCTTGGCGTGACCGGACACGCCCCTGGAGCGCCTTGACGTTGTGGGAGCGCTGCCAAAATAATTTAAGGGCACAGCCGTAAAGGTCAGAGATCACGTCTGCAAACAATATTCTGCATAAAATAACATGTGTTGTTGTGTTTGTTGTTGTTGTTGTTGTTGTGAGGTGTGTTTGTTGTCATTCCAAGATGTATGCAATGAACACAAAATAATGAACTATTTATTTGTGCAACATTTTTAAAATGGTATTACTTTAAATCAGGGGTCCCCGTATGTAGTATGTATGTATATGTACATGTATGTATGTATATATATATATATATATATATATATATATATATATATATATATACCGGACCAAAGGGGGAGTAAACCATCCAGATTGTTATCAACGCAAAGTTTAAAAGCCAGCATCTGTGATGGTATGGGGGTGTATTAGTGCCCAAGGCATGGGTAACTTACACATCTGTGAAGGCACCATTAATGCTGAAAGGTACATACAGGTTTTGGAGCAACATATGTTGCCATCCAAGCAGCGTTATCATGGACGCCCCTGCTTATTTCAGCAAGACAATGCCAAGCCACATGTTACAACAGCTTCGCTTCGTAAAAAAAAGAGTGCAAGTACTTTCCTGGCCCGCCTGCAGTCCAGAATCAGTCTCCCATGGAAAATTTGTGGCGTATTATGAAGCGTAAAATACGACTGAAGCTCTACATAAAACAAGAATGGGAAAGACTTCCACTTTCAAAGCTTCAACAATTAGTTTTCTCAGTTCCCAAACGTTTATTGAGTGTTGTTAAAAGAAAAGGTGATGTAACACAGTGGTGAACATGCCCTTTCCCAACTACTTTGGCACGTGTTGCAGCCATGAAATTCTAAGTGAATTATTATTTGCAAAAAATAAAAAATAAAGTTTATGAGTTTGAACATCAAATATCTTGTCTTTGTAGTGCATTCAATTGGATATGGGTTGAAAAGGATTTGCAAATAGCTCGGTTGGTAGAGCGGCCGTGCCAGCAACTTGAGGGTTCCAGGTTCGATCCCCGCTTCCGCCATCCGAGTCACTGCCGTTGTGTCCTTGGGCAAGACACTTTACCCACCTGCTCCCGGTGCCACCCACACTGGTTTAAATGTAACTTAGATATTGGGTTTCACTATGTAAAGCGCTTTGAGTCACTTGAGAAAAGCGCTATATAAATATAATTCACTACACTTAACCTATATTTACATCTAACACAATTTCCCTACTCATATGGGAACAGGGTTTGTAAAAAATAAAATTTTAATTTAAGCAATTAACTTTTTTTAAATATATCAAAATATTGGCTGTTGCAATTAAAAATAATAAAAACTTTATTATTATTATAATTATTATTCAATGGGCACTGTTTGATTTTTTTTTTTTAAATATTCTGAAAATAAATCTATAAATAACGTGTTTGAATTTTTTAAAACAAAAAACACGGTAAATAAGTCTGAGAATAATACTTTCTAATTTTTTTTTTAAAGAAAATATGCTCTGGCTATAAAAAAATATATATTTTAATTTCAAATAAACAAATGCTGAAAATGCATTTGTAGACATCATGTTTAATTTTTTTATTTTAAGAAATATGCTGCAGCAACTAAAACATATTTTTTAAAACTGCCTAAATCACTGAAAATAAGACGTTTGATTTATTTTTTAAGAAAGATGCTGCAGGTACTAAAAATGATTACTTTTATTGCCTCTTTTAAAAATATGCTTCAGCCATATGACGTTTTATTTGATTTTTTTTCTTATGAAATATGTTGCGACTGCTAAAAATAGAAAGTTGTGTCTAATTTTTTTATGAAATATGCTGAAGTAAAACGAACAATAGCAAGTTTAATTTTACTTTTTCAAAGAAATATACTGAAAATACAAATAATCATTATTCGTAAAATATATTGGAAAAATCAAATGTAAAATATAAAAAATAATTAACTTTAGTTTTCAAATAAATACGCAGTGGAAAAAAAGTTTAAAAAATTAACTTTATTTCTCAAGCAAATATGCTGAATATAAATCTAAAAAGTTTTGTTGCATCTAAAAATAACAAAAATATGTTTTTATTATGTAATGGGCAATACAGAATAACATGTTTATCTTATTGTTTTAAATAATAAATCTGAAAATAAATCTATACATAACATTTTAGATTTTTTTTTTAAGAAATACGCTGTAAATAAATCTGAGAATAATACTGTTTAATTGTGATTTTAAAAGAAATGTGCTGCAGCCTTAAAAAAACATTACTTTTATTTTCAAATAAACATCCATCCATCCATTTTCTACCGCTTATTCCCTTTTGGGGTCGCGGGGGGCGCTGGCGCCTATCTCAGCTACAATCGGGCGGAAGGCGGGGTACACCCTGGACAAGTCGCCACCTCATCGCAGGTACAGAGCGGTCAAGCAAACATGGTTCCCGACCACATGTCAACCAGCAGGTTCCAGTGAGAAAATTGTGGTAATAAGTCGGCTCTTACCTGCAGCTGTGGACTCTCTTACCTCCTCCCGCCGTAGTCACTGGCGGTCACCACACCCGTGGACACACCCCTCCGACTTTCAGGTACCATATAATCTCACTAAAACACTAGTAACACAATAAGCAGATAAGGGATTTTCCAGAATTATCTTAGTAAATGTGTCTAATAACATCTGAATTGCTCCCACTGCCTTCGCCTTTTTTTCTTCTAGTCCTTCACTCTCACTTTCCTCATCCACGAATCTTTCATCCTCTCTCAAATTAATGGGGAAATTGTCGCTTTCTCGGTCCGAATCGCTCTCGCTGCTGGCGGCCATGATTGTAAACAATGTTCAGATGTGAGAAACTCCACAACCCGTGATGTCACGCGCGCATGGTCTGCTACTTCCGGTACAGGCAAGGCTTTTTTTTATTAGCGACCAAAAGTTGAAAACTTTATCGTGGATGTTCTCTACTAAATCCTTTCAGCAAAAATCTGGCAATATCGCGAAATGATCAAGTATGAAACATAGAATGGACCTGCTATCCCCGTTTAAATAAGAAAATCTCATTTCAGTAGGCCTTAAATTTTTAAAAATGTTTTAATGAAATATGTTGCAACTGCCTAAAATAAAACCTATCTTATTTTTAAATAAATATGCTTGAAGTGAAACTAAAAATGGGCTTTTTCAATTCAAATTAGAAGTTTTTGTTTTTTTAAATCACGCAATGGGCGCTACAAAATAACATGTTTGTGAGGAACTTGCCTGGTTGCCATATTAGTGACCCCAAGATGCAGGAACCAGGAGGACCGAGAGAAGGTAGGATGAGTTTCAATCTCATTGAACAGAAAGTGAAACAGTCATACATATAATAGTACCAAACATAACGCAATCTTCCAGCACTGAGGAGTGCTCGAGACGGGCATAAACAGAGACATGTTGATTGGCAGCAGGTGTGGACTGGTTGCCAATCAACATCGGGTAAGGGAAGAACCACAGTGCTCAGCGGGACAAACAGGAAATGGCAACAAAATAAGAGCACGGCTGGGAAGTAAATCCAAAACAAGGAAATGAAGAGACGGATCGTCACAATTTTTATTTATTTATTTTTTTAAATAAATGTTTTGAAAATAGACTCCTAGGTACTTGAACTCCTCCACTTGGGGCAGGGTCTCCTCCCCAACCCGGAGATGGCAGTCCACCCTTTTCCGGGCGAGAACCATGGACTCGGACTTGGAGGTGCTGATTCTCATTCCGGTCGCTTCACACTCGGCTGCGAACCGATCCAGCGAGTCCATGGTTCTCGCCCGGAAAAGGGAGGAATGCCATCTCCGGGCTGGGGAGGAGACCCTGCCCCAAGTGGAGGAGTTCAAGTACCTAGGAGTCTTGTTCACGAGTGAGGGAAGAGTGGATCGTGAGATCGACAGGCGGAGCGGTGCGGCGTCTTCAGTAATGCGGACGTTGTACCGATCCGTTGTGGTGAAGAAGGAGCTGAGCCGGAAGGCAAAGCTCTCAATTTACCGGTCGATCTACGTTCCCATCCTCACCTATGGTCATGAGCTTTGGGTCATGACCGAAAGGATAAGATCACGGGTACAAGCGGCCGAAATGAGTTTGGGGCTCTCCCTTAGAGATAGGGTGAGAAGCTCTGCCATCCGGGAGGAACTCAAAGTAAAGCCGCTGCTCCTTCACATCGAGAGGAGCCAGATGAGGTGGTTCGGGCATCTGGTCAGGATGCCACCCGAACGCCTCCCTAGGGAGGTGTTTAGGGCACGTCCAACCGGTAGGAGGCCACGGGGAAGACCCAGGACACGTTGGGAAGACTATGTCTCCCGGCTGGCCTGGGAACGCCTCGGGATCCCCCGGGAAGAGCTGGACGAAGTGGCTGGGGAGAGGGAAGTCTGGGTTTCCCTGCTTAGGCTGTTGCCCCCGCGACCCGACCTCGGATAAGCGGAAGATGATGGATGGATGGATGGATGGATGGGTTTTGAAAATAAATCCACAAATAAAATGTTGGATTTTTTTATGCTGTAACTAAATCTGAGAACTCAACTTTTTCATTTTATTTTTAAAAGAAATATGCTGGAGTCATAAAAAAAATATATTGTTTTTATTTCCAAATAAACATGCTGGAAATACATTTGTAAATATCATGTTTAATTTCATTTTGTAAAGCAATAATGCTGCAGCCACCAAAAGTCCAGCCATCCATTTTTTCTACCGCTTGTCCCTCCAGGGGGGGGGGGGGGCTGCTGGAGCCTATCCTAGCTGCACTAGTGACCTCATCGCAGGGCCACAGCTAAAATGAATACATTTAGTTTTAAAAAGAAAAATACAGATAACTGTCATGTCTTTGTGATCATGTTGCTCTCGCTGCTGTGTTGGATCCGCTTTGGACTGGACTCTCGCGACTGTGTTGGATCCATTGTGGATTGAACTTTCACAGTATCATGTTAGACCCGCTCGACATCCATTGCTTTCCTCCTCTCCAAGGTTCTCATAGTCATGATTGTCCCCGACGTCCCACTGGGTGTGAGTTTTCCTTGCCCTTATGTGGGCCTACCGAGGATGTCGTAGTGGTTTGTGCAGCCCTTTGAGACACTAGTGATTTAGGGCTATAGCTCCAGCCTATCTTGCCGATTGTATTGTACCGTATGTCCCGGCAAGAAATCTGCGTTCAAAAGACTCCGGCTTATTAGTGATTCCTAGAGCTCAAAAAAAGTCTGCGGGCTATAGAGCGTTTTCCGTTCGGGCTCCAGTACTCTGGAATGCCCTCCCGGTAACAGTTCGAGATGCTACCTCAGTAGAAGCATTTAAGTCTCACCTTAAAACTCATCTGTATACTCTAGCCTTTAAATAGACCTCCTTTTTAGACCAGTTGATCAGCCACTTCTTTTCTTTCTCCTATGTCCCCCCCTCCCTTGTGGAGGAGGTCCGGTCCGATGACCATGGATGAAGTACTGGCTGTCCAGAGTCGAGACCCAGGATGGACCGCTCGTCGGGATCCAGGATGGACCGCTCGCCTGTATCGGTTGGGGACATCTCTACGCTGCTGATCCGCTTGAGATGGTTTCCTGTGGACGGGACTCTCGCTGCTGTCTTGGAGCCACTATGGATTGAACTTTCACAGTATCATGTTAGACCCGCTCGACATCCATTGCTTTCGGTCCCCTAGAGGGGGGGGGGGGGGGTTGCCCACATCTGAGGTCCTCTCCAAGGTTTCTCATAGTCAGCATTGTCACTGGCGTCCCACTGGATGTGAATTCTCCCTGCCCACTGGGTGTGAGTTTTCCTTGCCCTTTTGTGGGTTCTTCCGAGGATGTTGTAGTCGTAATGATTTGTGCAGTCCTTTGAGACATTTGTGATTTGGGGCTATATAAATAAACATTGATTGATTGATTGATATAAGTAAACATTGATTGATTGATTGATTGATTGATGTTTTATTTTGTTTTTGACTCCATTAGTTCCTGTTTCTGCGCACCCTGGTTTGTTTTAGTTTCCATGCCAACCGTTAGTTTCACCTGGCTCATTTGTTTGGACTCACGCACCTGTCAACAATCACAGCACTATTGAAGCCTGCAGTTGCCAGGCAGTCAGCCCGGCGACATCACCCTCCACACACCCTTGATTGCCCACTTCCTGCCATAGATTCATGCTTTAATTTCACCTCACAGTAGGTGTTTTCGTTTTTGTTGTCCATAGTTCTGCCATTGTGCGAGTTCTTGTTTTCAGAGACAAGTTTTGACCCTCTGCTAAGAGCGCCTTTTGTTTGTTCCTTTTTTTTTTTTGAGTTAGTAATAAAAAATGTCATTACCTTCACGCCATGTCCGGTCCAGTCCATTTGCACCAGGGGGGAAAAAAAACACACCAAAGTCCAAGTCATGACAGTAACATGTTTGATTAAAGTTCTAGGACAAATATTATGAAAATAAATCAATAAATTAAATATGATTTTTTTTTTTTTTTTTTTAAATGCGTCATAGAAATATGCCGCAAATATAAGTCAAATGAAGCATTGTGCCACAAATGGACATGAATGCTTAAAGAGTACAGTAGAACTTTTTCACCAACATTCTTGCTCATGAATTGGGGTCCACATGTAGTGCCCTGACCCCCACCCCCCCACCCCCCGCTCCACGTCCACCCTGCTGACTTTGCAAATTTGTCATTGAGCAGCGTTCAACTGTGACTTGCTGACCAGCTGCTGACTTGTTATATTTGCCCCCACCACTGGCCCATTTTGGGTTTGACTGGCGATTATGCTGCCGAAGAGTTGGACAATGCTGCAGAGATTTGCACAAAGAAGAACACGCCGCCATTGATTGGTACAGTGGGCAGGTTAATAAAGAGAAGCAACAATGTGTGTGTGTGTGTGTGTGTGTGTGTAACATGATTATTACATATATAGCACATGTTGTTCTTTTTTATTTTGTACATTTGTAGGGAAAATATAATACAGGTATTGATAAGACACTTTTACCCTAATAAATAAAAGTAAAAAAAAAAAAATACATTAATTAATTAAAAAAAAGTAATACAGTAAAAAAGACAAATTATTTTTTTATAACTACATAAAAGTAAAGAATTAAAAATGTATTCATTTAAAAAAAAAAAAAAAAAGAACAAAAGAAAGCTGAAATAAATACAGATAAGTAAAAAAAATAAATCAAATCATTATTATTTTTTTTCAAGACAAACGAAAAAAGAAATAATTTAATACATAAAAGTAATTTAAAAAAAATAATTATATATTTTTTTAAAAGTCATACCAAAAAAAAAAAAAAGATGGATGACATTTTTTTCAAATTAAGGCACTTCCAACATATGTCAAAGTTACAAGCGTTCCCAGGGTTGAGCGATCAGTATATATATATTTATTTTCAAATGTAAAAGAGAAATTACAAAAAGATAAATAAAACCAAAATACAAAATACCAAAAAAATGGGCTTATTTAAAACACTTTAAATTCCTCCAATAAAGACAATCATTTGAGGTATTTTTAACCATTTCCCAAATGTTATTAAACAAACGTGCGCAACCCGAGGGTCCCTGGTTCAAATCCCACCTAGTACCAACCTCGTCACGTCCGTTGTGTCCTGAGCAAGACACTTCACCCTTGCTCCTGATGGGTGCTGGTTGGCGCCTTGCATGGCAGCTCCCTCCATCAGTGTGTGAATGTGTGTGTGAATGTGGAAGTAGTGTCAAAGCGCTTTGAGTACCTTGAAGGTAGAAAAGCGCTATACAAGTACAACCCATTTATTTATTTATTTAAATGAAGGCACTTCCAACATATTTCAAAGTTACAAGCATTCCCAAGGTTGAGCGATCAGTAAATATATATTTATTTTCAAATGTAAAAGAGAGTAAAAGAGAAATTACAAAAAGGTAAATAAAACCAAAATACGAAATACCCAAAAAATGGGCTTATTTAAAACACCTTAAATTCCCCCAATAAAGACAATCATTTGAGGTATTTTTAACCATTTCCCAAATGTTATTAAACAAATGAAGGCACTTCCAACACATTTCAAAGTTACAAACATTCCTAAGGTTGAGCAATCAGTAAATATATATTTATTTTCAAATGTAAAAGAGAGTAAAAAAAAAAATTACAAAAAGGTAAATAAAACCAAAACACGAAATACCAAAAAAATGGGCTTATTTAAAACACCTTAAATCCCCCCAATAAAGACAATCATTTGAGGTATTTTTAACCATTTCCCAAATGTTATTAAACAAATGAAGGCACTTCCAACACATTTCAAAGTTACAAACATTCCTAAGGTTGAGCGATCAGTAAATATATATTTATTTTCAAATGTAAAAGAGAGTAAAAAAAAATTACAAAAAGGTAAATAAAACCAAAACACAAAATACCAAAAAAGGGGCTTATTTAAAACACCTTAAATTCCTCCAATAAAGACAATCATTTGAGGTATTTTTAACAAATTCTCAAATGCTATTAAACAAATGAAGGCACTTCCAACATATTTCAAAGTTACAAGCATTCCCAAGGTTGAGCGACCAGTAAATATATATTTATTTTCAAATGTAAAAGAGAGTAAAAGAGAAATTACAAAAAGGTAAATAAAACCAAAACACGAAATACCAAAAAAATGGGCTTATTTAAAACACCTTAATTCCCCCAATAAAGACAATCATTTGAGGTATTTTTAACCATTTCCAAAATGTTATTAAACAAATGAAGGCACTTCCAACACATTTCAAAGTTACAAACATTCCCAAGGTTGAGCGATCAGTAAATATATATTTATTTTCAAATGTAAAAGAGAGTAAAAGAGAAATTACAAAAAGGTAAATAAAACCAAAACACAAAATACCAAAAAATGGGCTTATTTAAAACACCTTAAATTCCCCCAATAAAGACAATCATTTGAGGTATTTTTAACCATTTCCCAAATGTTATTAAACAAATGAAGGCACTTCCAACACATTTCAAAGTTACAAACATTCCCAAGGTTGAGCGATCAGTAAATATATATTTATTTTCAAATGTAAAAGAGAGTAAAAGAGAAATTACAAAAAGGTAAATAAAACCAAAACACAAAATACCAAAAAATGGGCTTATTTAAAACACCTTAAATTCCCCCAATAAAGACAATCATTTGAGGTATTTTTAACCATTTCCCAAATGTTATTAAACAAATGAAGGCACTTCCAACACATTTCAAAGTTACAAACATTCCCAAGGTTGAGCGATCAGTAAATATATTTCTATTTTCAAATGTAAAAGAGAGTAAAAGAGAAATTACAAAAAGGTAAATAAAACCAAAACACAAAATACCAAAAAAATGGGCTTATTTAAAACACCTTAAATTCCTCCGATAAAGACAATCATTTAATTTTTTTAAAGCATATAATGCAAAAGAGAGTACAAGTAAAAGACAATACAATAGACAAATAAAACAAAAATAAAATATACAAAAAAAAAGGGGCTTATCTAAAACAAATTAAATTCCTCCAATAAAGACAATAATTTAAGGGATTTTGTATTTTCAACAATTTTCCAAGATTTCATTATTATTTTTTATTTTTTTTGTCCTGTCCAGCTTCTCAGGCAAATCATATTGTTGATGTAGATGCCAGAGGGGGAATCGTGGGGACAAGAGGGGGATAAGACCGAGAGACAACAATAACAGCAAACAAAACAATAATAACAACAACAACAACACCAGCAAATGCGATATGTACAAATATACGAAATAAATAATAAAACAGAAATGACAATGAGCATATTTACACTACAAATGGAGCAATACAAATACCAATAGAAATAGCGCTATTGATAATGAATATTAACAATAATTACCTCTATTATCAACAACACAATTGTTCAAATGCAACAATACTTATATGTAATGATAACTTGAAATACAAAAGAAAGCAGATGCATGCAGGGGAAGAAAGAGAAGCCAACGATATTAACCTTGTAGATTGTTATTGTAACATTAGGTTAAGCTTTTTCAGTGTGTCATGTGCTACCCAGTCTCCCCTCGGGCAACAACGCTAATATGTTTGATGAAACGTGATTATACGCATGAGTGTATGTATGTATATGTACGTGTATATGTACAGTATGTGTATATGTATGTTTGTACAGTGAATGTATATGTACATGTATGTGTATATGTATGTTTGTACAGTGAATGTATATGTACATGTATGTGTATATGTATGTTTGTACAGTGAATGTATATGTACATGTATGTGTATATGTATGTTTGTACAGTGAATGTATATGTACATGTATGTGTATATGTATGTAGTACGGTAATGTATATGTGCAGTATGTGTATACGTATGTTTGTACAGTGAATGTATATGTACGGTATGTGTGTATGAATGTTAATAGAGTGAATGTATATGTACAGTATGTGTATATGTATGTTTGTACAGTGAATGCATGTGTACAGTATGTGTATATGTATGTTTGTACAGTGAATGTATATGTACATGTATGTGTATATGTATGTTTGTACAGTGAATGTATATGTACAGTATGTGTATATGTATGTTTGTACAGTGAATGCATGTGTACAGTATGTGTATATGTATGTTTGTACAGTGAATGTATATGTACATGTATGTGTATATGTATGTTTGTACAGTGAATGCATGTGTACAGTATGTGTATATGTATGTTTGTACAGTGAATGTATATGTACATGTATGTGTATATGTATGTTTGTACAGTAAATACATGTGTACAGTATTTGTATATGTATGTTTGTACAGTGAATGTATATGTACAGTATGTGTATATGTATGTTGTACGGTGAATGTATATGTACATGTATGTGTATATGTATGTTTGTACAGTGAATGTATATGTACAGTATGTGTATATGTATGTTTGTACAGTGAATGTATATGTACATGTATGTGTATATGTATGTTTGTACAGTGAATGTATATGTACAGTATGTGTATATGTATGTTTGTACAGTGAATGCATATGTACATCCATCCATCCATCCATCCATTTTTTACCGCTTATTCCCTTTTATGGTCGCGGGGGGCGCTGGCGCCTATCTCAGCTACAATCGGGCAGAAGGCGGGGTACACCCTGGACAAGTCGCCACCTCATCGCAGGGCCAACACAGATAGACAGACAACATTCACACTCTAGGGCCAATTTAGTGTTGCCAATCAACCTATCCCCAGGTGCATGTCTTTGGAAGTGGGAGGAAGCCGGAGTACCCGGAGGGAACCCACGCATTCACGGGGAGAACATGCAAACTCCACACAGAAAGATCCCGAGCCTGGATTTGAACCCAGGACTGCAGGACCTTCGTATTGTGAGGCAGACGCACTAACCCCTCTGCCACCGTGAAGCCCTGTATATGTACAGTATGTGTATACGTATGTTTGTTCTGTAAATGTATATGTACAGTATGTGTGTATGAATGTTAATAGAGTGAATGTGTATGTATAGTACGTGTAAATGTATGTTTGTACAGTAAGTGTATATGTACAGTATGTGTATATGTTTGTGTATGTTTTACAGTGAACGTATATATACAGTATGCATATATGTATGTTTGTATAGTAAATGTATATGTACAGTATGTGTATGTGTATGTTTGTAGAGTGAATGTGTATGTACAGAATGTGTGTTTGTACAGTGAATGCATGTGTACAGTATGTATATATGTATGTTTTACAGTGAATATAAGTACAGTATGTGTATATGTATGTTTGTACAGTGAATGTTTATGTACAGTATGTGTATGAGGATGTCGTTGTGGCTTGTGCAGCCCTTTGAGACAATTGTGATTTAGGGCTATATAAGTAAACATTGATTGATATGTATGTTTGTACGGTGAATGTATATGTACAGTATGTGTATATGTATGTTTGTACAGTGACTGTGTATGTATAGTCGGGGTGTGGGAAAAAATCGATTCGAATAACAATCAAATACGTTGTGCGATTCAGAATCCATTCTCATTTTTTTTTTAATTGATTTTTTTATTTTATCATTATTATTTTTTAAATCAATCCAACAAACCACCACACAGCAATACCATAACAATGCAATCCAATTCCAAAACCAAACCTGACCCAGCAACACTCAGAACTGCAATAAACAGAGCAATTGAGAGGAGACACAAACACGACACAGGACAAACCAAAAGTAGTGAAACAAAAATGAATATTATCAACAACTGTATCAATATTTGTTATAATTTCAGCATAGCAGTGATTAAAAATCCCTCATTGACATTATCATTAGACATTTATAAAAATACTAAAAAAAGAACAATAGTGTCACAGTGGCTTACACTTGCATGGCATCTCATAAACTTGACAACACACTGTGTCCAATGTTTTCACAAAGATAAAATAAGTCATATTTTTGGTTCGTTTAATAGTTAAAACAAATTTACATTATTGCAATCAGTTGATAAAACATTGTCCTTTACAATTATAAAAGCTTTTTAAAAATTTTAAAATCTACTACTCTGCTAGCATGTCAGCAGACTGGAGTAGATCCTGCTGAAATCTATGTATTGAATGAATACAGAATCCTTTTAAATCGGAAAAATATCGTTTTTGAACCGAGAATCGAATCAAATCGAAAAAAAATCGATATATTATCGAATCGTGACCCCAAGAATCGATATTGAATCGAATCGTGGGACACCCAAAGATTCGCAGCCCTAATGTATAGTATGTGTATAGAGCTGTGAATCTTTGGGTGTCCCACGATTCGATTCAATATCGATTCTTGGGGTCACGATTCGATAATATATCGATTTTTTCGATTAGATTCGATTCTCGATTCCAAAACGATATTTTTCCGATTCAAAACGATTCAGTATTCATTCAATACATAGGATTTCAGCAGGATCTACCCCAGTCTGCTGACATGCAAGCAGAGTAGTAGATTTAAAAAAAAAAAAGCTTTTATAATTGTAAAGGACAATGTTTTATCAACTGATTGCAATAATGTCCATTTTTAAAACTATTAAATGAACCAAAAATATGACTTATTTTATATTTGGGAAAACATTGGACACAGAGTGTTGTCAAGTTTATGAGATGCGATGCAAGTGTAAGCCACTGTGACACTATAGTTCTTTTTTTTAAATTTTTTTTATAAATGTCTAATGATAATGTCAATGAGGGATTTTTAATCACTGCTATGCTGAAATTATAACTAATATTGATACTGTTGTTGATAATGTTCATTTTGTTTCACTACTTTTGGTTTGTTCTGTGTCGTGTTTGTGTCTCCTCTCAATTGCTCTGTTTATTGCAGTTCTGAGTGTTGCTGGGTCAGGTTTGGTTTTGGAATCTCATTGCATTGTTATGGTGTTGCTGTGTATTGTTTTGTTGGATTGATTAAAAAAAAAAAAAAAAAAAAAATTTAAATCGATTTTTAAAAAATGTAGTGAAGTGAATTATATAGCGCTTTTCTCTAGTGACTCAAAGTGCTTTACATAGTGAAACCCAATATCTAAGTTACATTTAAACCAGTGTGGGTGGCACTGGGAGCAGGTGGGTAAAGTGCCTTGCCCAAGGACACAACGGCAGTGACTAGGATTGCAGAAGCGGGGATCGAACTTGCAACTCTCAAGTTGCTGGCACGGCCGCTCTACCAACCGAGCTAGCCATTGTTATGGTGTTGCTGTGTATTGTGTTGTTGGATTGATTATTTAAAAAAAAAAAGAAAAAAAGAAAAGAAAAAAAAATATATATATATATATATATTTTTTTTCAAATCGATTTAAAAAAAATGAGAATCGATTCTGAATCGCACAACGTATTCGATTCGATTCGGATCGATTTTTTCCAACACCCCTACATGTGTATATGTATTTTTGTACAGTGAACGTATATGTACAGTATGTGTGTATGTATGTGTGTACAGTGAATGTGTATGTACAGTATGTGTATGTTTGTACAGTGAATGTGTATGTACAGTATGTGTATATGTAAGTTTGTACAGTGAAGATTTAATTAATACTTTGAAATGCAACCGTTGTCAATAGTAGAACGTTCGCGCTGTCGTGTTCTATCTAAAGACCCTGAAGGCAGCATTACTATGACGTGAAGCAGACGCGCGCTCCCGCCCGTACGTGCCTCCCCCCCGCCCCCCTCAGTCCAGCGTACGTGCGCGCTCCTGGCATCGCGTGGTGGAGCAGAGCGACCATATTGCTGCTAGCGGCTGAGGAAGGCTTGTTGTCCCCCTCGAGACATCTCCGGACGCGGATTTAGCCATTTTTATTCCTATGTTTTAACCCAGCGCGGACCTCCCTGCGTCTTAGACTGAAAACATTTTAGTCTGAGAGCGACAGAGGAGCGACACGCTTCACTTTTTTTCCCCCCCGAGAAACCTACTCGGTCACGGGGAGGGGAAGGTGGACTGGTAATCCCGAAGCGGCGGCGGCGGCGTTGGCGGGGGGGTGGGAGGAAGGAAAGGAAGACGCTGGTTGGGGGTGGGGGGGAAATGGCCGCTCAGGTGGAGGCTCTCCTGCCGGGCAACCCGCTCCTTAAAGCCGAGGAGCACGGCAAGGTAATCCGCGGCGAGCCGGGGGAGGACGTCGCCGGGCTGGAGCGAGGGAGCCGCGATCCGGAGGCGGGCGAGGGGGGCTCTGACAGCGAGGCCCGGCCGGGCGAGGACAGCGCGGAAGGCAGCAAGGAGTTTACCGAGGCCCCCCCGCCCAAGGTGAACCCGTGGACGAGGAAGATGAACGCGGTGACGGTGGTCAGCGTGAACGGACAAGCACATCACGGTGGGTCAGCCTTCCCTTTATGTTCCCCGGCAGCTGTCACTCGGTGAAAATGTCAAGCCCGGTCCGCATGCTGGTTTATATTTGGACCCTGCTGGAGGCTATTCCTGGAACCCTGTAGTGTCTCGTTGCACAAGACGAGCTCACACCCTTTTAGTTGCACGCGTTTAAAATTGATTTTTTATTTTTTTGTGCACTTTTAAAATAAGTAAACGATCAAAGGTGGCAGACGTCAAAAAGACTTGTCCTGCACATACATTATTAAACCCGAGTAGACGCACCCTTAAATACACCCAATATCCCTCCGCCGCTGTTTTGCATTGAATTAAACACAAAACGTCCCTTCCGCCGCTGTTTTTGCATTGAATTAAACACAAAATATCCCTCCGCCGCTGTTTTTGCATTGAATTAAACAAACACGCCAAACCGGAGCAAAACTCGCACTAGCTAATGCTAATGCTAACAATAGCTAAACGCCTCGTCGGCCTAACGCGTCGCCGGGAGCCCTTCCCAGTTCCCCCCCGGTTGCGTGGACGCGTACCCCCGCCGTCTCTCGGCGACGACATGCCAAACCCGACATTTCCCCCGTAAAAAAAGGAAAGAAAAGGGAAAAAAAAAAAAAGCAGGTTTCGTTTATGAGGCGTCACGTGTTCCCTCCACGTGTTCCCGCTATAGCACTTAGCCGGCTAGCTCCACTCGACCACCCCCAAAAAAACAAACAAAAAAAAATCCCACGCCCTGTGTTTTGTGATTTTTCTTTTGTTTATTACCGGTTGGTCGAGCCGGTTCTCGCGTGTTCGGTACCCGCCGGTTAGCTCGTGTTAGCTCGCCGTCGCGTG
Organism: Nerophis ophidion; assembly: GCF_033978795.1. Classification (NCBI taxonomy): domain Eukaryota; kingdom Metazoa; phylum Chordata; class Actinopteri; order Syngnathiformes; family Syngnathidae; genus Nerophis; species Nerophis ophidion. Next base: position 76,244,970 of record NC_084614.1, read on the forward strand.
TGTATGCAAGTCATGGTGGTTGTTGCATAAGCGAAACATACCGAGGGAGGGAATACAAGACTGGTGACAGTACAAACTATTTAAACGGTTATCTGTTCGTAATACATATATATATTTAAATAAAGTGTTAAGTAGACTGGTGGTCGTCGTTGCAAGACAACGTGTCTCTCAGCCATTTGTCCCCCAACCCCCATTTTACTGGCTGTATTTAAATTGCATGGCTGGCTTAGGGCAGCATTGTGTACAACCAAAAGCTGAGGAATATTAAGTTCCTAAAACCTCTAGTTTCTTGTTTTGTTGTTGTTGTTTTCTGTCTTGTTCAGCTTCTCAGGCAAATCATATAGTTCAGTGGTTCTCAAATGGGGGTACTTAAAGTCCTACTGAAATGAGATGTTCTTATTTAAGGGCCTACTGAAAGCCACTACTACCGACCACACAGTCTGATAGTTTATATATCAATGATGAAATATTAACATTGCAACACATGCCAATACGGCCTTTTTAGTTTACTAAATTGCAATTTAAAATTTCCCGGGAGTTTTTTTCTTGAAAATTGACATGTACGCTTGATGTCACGGGTTGTTAGGAAATATGAGCGCTGCGCACACACACAGCTAAAAGTCGTCTGCTTTAACCGCATAATTACACGGTATTTTGGACATCTGTGTTGCTGAATCCTTTGCAATTTGTTCAATTAATACTTGAGAAGTCAAAAGTAGAAAGATGGAGTTGGGAAGCTTTAGCCTCTAGCCCAGGGGTGCCCATTACGTCGATCGCGATCGACTGGTCGATCTCGGAAGGGTGTGTCCGTCGATCTCAAGCCAGGCATTAAAAAATATACATAAAAATGAGCAATCATCAATCATACCAAGACTTCACTTTCGTCAGTTGTTTGACATTCTCGGCACCCGAGGATCTTGTGAGATGACGCTGGCTGCTGCGAGCTCATATTTAAGAAAAAAATCACTAACAGGGCGGACGCAGAGAAACACATTTTATTTCTAGAGACTCCGTACCTACTGTCAAAACTCTAAAGACCGACTGCACAGTTCCTGTCTTCACCATAAAAGACCTGTTTCATCCTGCCTGTGCTAACAAAATAAGAGTCTCAGAAAGCTAGCGTGCACAAGCTAGCAAGCTACGGAGTTTGATGCCAATGTATTTCTCCCCCGCCCTCAGCGACCGCTTTCTCACTTGCTTGCCCACCCGCACACTCACTGACGTCACTCACCTGCTGCCAGACATTCAAGGGCCACACACATATGCTACTCTCATAACAAAGTGTTTAAAAAGGAGTATGCAAGTTGGACAAATGAGATGCCAAATCCAACCACTTTCATGTGGTATTGGACAGAAAGGAGGACTTTTTTTTTCCTCCATTTGAAAATGCGGACGTTATCAGCACCACTGTCTAATTCCAATCAATGTAAGTCATCAGAATCAAATACACCAACTTATATTCTTGTCTTCATGAAAGAAAGGAATCTATGTGTGTTAAACATGCTTGTATTATCATTAAACACCATTAACTTGTTAACAAAAATGTCTCTTTCATAAATAAATAAATATAAATTATAAATAGGAATGAGGTAGATCTCCTCGACTTGGTCAATTGAAAAGTAGCTCGCCTGCAGAAAAAGTGTGAGCGCCCCTGCTCTAGCCACACAAACACAGGGTGATTCCTTGTTTGAAATTCACGGAGGTGAAGCTTTCCTATGGATCAGAGCGGTCAAGTGAACATGGATCCCGACCAAATGTCAACAAGCAGTTTTCGTTGAGAAAATTGTGGTAAAAAGTCGCCACTTACCGGAGATCCGCTGAGCTTGCGCCGTCCATACAGCTGCCGTTGACTTCCATCAGATACTGGCCTCAAGCCACCCATGGACACACCCTTCCGACTATCAGGTACTATTAAACTCACTAAAACACTAGCAACACAATAGAAGGATAAGGGATTTTCCAGAATTATCCTAGTAAATGTGTCTAAAAACATCTGAATCGCTCCCAATGCAATCGCGTTTTTTTTTAATTTATTTATTTTTTTCTAGTCCGTCGCTATCAATATCCTCAAACAAGTCTTTCATACTCGCTCAAATTAATAGGGAAATTGTCGTTTTCTCGGTCCCAATAGCTCTTTTTGATGGAGGCTCCCATTAAAAACAATGTGAGGATGTGAGGAGCCCTCAACGGGTGACGTCATCGTCTGCGACTTCTGGTACAGGCAAGGCTTTTCTATTAGCGACCAAAAGTTGCGAACTTTATCGTCGATGTTCTCTACTAAATCCTTTCAGCACAAATATGGCAATATCGCGAAATGATCAAGTATGACACATAGAACAGACCTGCTATCCCAGTTTAAATAAGAAAATCTCATTTCAGTAGGCCTTTAAACGGGGATAGCAGGTCCTTTCTATGTGTCATACTTGATCATTTCGCAATATTGCCATACTTTTGCTGAAAGGATTTAGTAGAGAACATCGACGATAAAAAAGTCAGAGTAGTAAGCAGCTGAGGTCCTTTCCTAGAGTCCGACTTCATACGCCATCGTAAATACGTTTAAAAAGAGTCCGGCAACTTCTCGTAGCTTCGCGAATTGAAATGAAGTTTGTAAAAATAACAACAATAAACTGCATGTAGTTTAAAGACTACGGTTGTGTAGAACACTACAATATATTCCAAAAGTCCCACCGAGCATGCAGGAACTATGAAGGGTTTTTGAAGAAGTAGTTTTTGGTGGAAACGCAGGTGGAACTTATGGGAAAGTTCTTATAGTGGAAAAGGGCCTATAAAATTGATCTAACATTAGCATGTTTTATTGTCAATACGGTTGTCTAAGCAGATTTTACATTACATGTTATGTGACCCTTTACTAACACTAAAACATCCATCTATTTTCTACACCCCTTGTCCTTGGGCAGTTTACTAATAAAAGTTTCAATAAATCAATCCTCAGAATGACTGTTGAGATATGATAGACTTTAGTCATCCCACAATTGGGAAATTATGTGGATGCAGTGCAGATACAAAAAGTTCACAAAAGCAAGTGGGAAACATGAGACCTCCACTTAGGTTTTAAAACAAATTCACAAGAATAAGACTGAATAGTTGTAACATGCATGCCAGGCCAGTAGTTGGTGATGTTGTGTTGTATAGAGACTGCGGTGACCCTAATCCATCCATCCATTTTCTACCGCTTATTCCCTTTTGGGGTCGCGGGGGGCGCTGGCGCCTATCTCAGCTACAATCGGGCGGAAGGCGGGGTACACCCCGGACAAGTCGCCACCTCATCGCAGGGCCAACACAGATAGACAGACAACATTCACACTCACATTCACACAATGTCCTTTAAATTCCCCTCTTTAGTGAACATGTGATTGATTGATTGAAACTTTTATTAGTATATTTGCCCAGTACTGTACATATTCCGTACAATTGACCACTATATAGTAGGGGTGTAACGGTACGGGGGTGCATTGAACGAGATTGTAAGCTAAAGTCTTAACAAGCTGCTTTGTTTCTTCTGCCTCTCTCTCAGCACCCAGCATTGTTCCACCCACACCGCCATGTGATTGGTTACATACAAAGCGATAACAGCCAATCAGCAGTGCGTATTCAGAGCGGTAACAGCCAATAAGCTGTCAGAGCGCATGTAGTAAAAGCGTCAGCGTCAAGCAGATAGGTGTTTAGCAGGGGATTAGCGGACTCTCCCCAAATTATAATAAACACCTCCCAGTCACAACTACTACTAAAATCACTATGAGCCCGTTGACGTTCTAGAAACTTAGACTGCAGCTCAGCTTGCTCGCAGTTCTGGCTTGAGGTGAAGGCTAATTAGCTTTTAGCGAATTAGCTAAAATCCCCTCAGCTATCAGGGCACATAAAGGAAAAGAAATGTCATCACAAGCATGGAAAACACTCAATGTATACAAAATTCTGACACTTAACAATAATCTCTTAAAGTAAAGGTGCAACAATTAGGAAAGGGCTTCATAAAATGTGAGAAAAAGAGTGTAAAGTGTGCAAACGTAAACAGATAAATCTGAGAATAACTGTTTTCTGCAGGTTTAGTGCCAGGAAGTTACAGCTGTGCTCTAAAGTCAAAGGACTCCGGCTTATTAGTGATTCCCAAAGCCCAAAAAAAGTCTGCGGGCTATAGAGCGTTTTCCGTTCGGGCTCCAGTATTCTGGAATACCCTCCCGGTAACAGTTCGCGATGCCACCTCAGTAGAAGCATTTAAGTCTCACCTTAAAACTCATTTGTATACTCTAGCCTTTAAATAGACTCCCTTTTTAGACCAGTTGATCTGCCGTTTCTTTTCTTTTTCTTCTATGTCCCACTCTCCCTTGTGGAGGGGGTCCGGTCCGATCCGGTGGCCATGTACTGCTCGCCTGTGTATCGGCTGGGGACATCTCTGCGCTGCTGGTCCGCCTCCGCTTGGGATGGTTTCCTGCTTGCTCCGCTGTGAACGGGACTCTCGCTGCTGTGTTGGATCCGCTTTGGACTGGACTCTCGCGACTGTGTTGGATCCATTGTGGATTGAACTTTCACAGTATCATGTTAGACCCGCTCGACATCCATTGCTTTCCTCCTCTCTAAGGTTCTCATAGTCATTATTGTCACCGATGTCCCACTGGGTGTGAGTTTTCCTTGCCCTTATGTGGGCCTACCGAGGATGTCGTGGTGGTCTGTGCAGCCCTTTGAGACACTAGTGATTTAGGGCTATATAAGTAAACATTGATTGATTGATTGATTGATAAAGGGTGAGCGCTGCTTTATTGGTGTGGTATTGCCGATCTTGCATTATTTTCAGACCACATTGGTCTGGCTGTTTCGTTTTTGAAACATCCCAAAAAAACTGTCAATGTGACCATCCTGTTTTATCGACAATTTCTTCACTCTGTGCAGCACTCATTTTGAGTTTCACTCCATGCAAAGAATCAACCACAAGTCAACAAGATGGTGCAATCAAACCCGATCGTCGATACTGCTGACTGATTTAACAGAGCGCGAGTGCTTTTGTCCATCCAAACAACCTTGCCTGGCAACTTCGTTTCTTCCGATATAAAAAACAAATGAAATGGTTTTATTGAACACATTTCGATATGTATAGGGCTGGGCGATATCCAGTTTGGATGTATCAATATATTTTCAAACAAGATACGAATTAGGAAAATATCGTAAAATCGATATAATTTATTTAGCTTATTTGTTGTGTTCCTTGTTCTTCCATGTTCACGCTTCATGAGCTACTAAACCCCTCTCCTTCCTTCCAAGACGTGCTTGCACATATAAGAACATCCATGATTGGTTGGTTGTTTACTATGATGAGTCCCGATTGGTTAGGGACAGGCCAATCAGTGGCAAGATAGGGCGGGTCATTGAACAAGTAAGGGAAATCAAAAAGTTCCTGTCTGCAAATGTATTTTTTTTATGAGTTTGATACATTTTTGATTTTTTGCACAGCTATGTTATTTATTTTATGTAGGAATAATATTTTTCTATTTTTTTATGTTAAGTAATTCTGACTTTAACAGTTTTTCTGTGCTGTTAATACCCATCTAGACTAACTGGGTTAATAAAAGTGCCACTGACTGCTTACAGTACTGTTTTCATACACTTCAATTTCACTGAATATTGCTCAAAAAATCATATCTTTATATGTATACTTATACCCAAAAATATATTGATATATATCGAGTTGGTAAGTTAAGAGATATCTAGATATACTTTTTCATCCATATCCCCCATGCCCTAATATGTATTGATATTATTTTATCGCCCCGCCCATTTCGAGTGAATATGTTTTCAGGTAGAACGCCACCCGGATTAATTAGGTCATGGTGATATGAATTGACCAGGTGTCAGCTGAATACACCACATGTTCTCACAACCACCCGTCACCACATATGCGGTGTCCCAAATGGACAGATGAAGTCAAAGCAACGGTTTTCGCAATGTCATTGGGACAACATATGGAAATAATTAGCCCCCAAAGAAAACCATATTGTTGCATTAAAAAAAAAAAATATATACTATTAAGACCAACACAAGTTTGGGACTTGAATCTTTGCGAAAGGTCGTGTTTAACTCTTATCACCAGTGTGTACTCTGTGTGTCCTTGGAAGGAATCCAGTCGCGGATAAGAGCGGTCTAAAGAGTGGAAATGTATTTCAACATCAATGTAAAATGGAAGAATAGCCTGGAGAAATACATAAGTCCAACATACAAAGATGCTTGTTGTGAAAATGTGACCTACACTTAACTCGTGAGCATTACTTGTCCGATAAGCCCTAAATATAAAGATTAGATATAAATCTTATTCTTTTAAAGTGGAACACAAGACGAGTCCTGGGTGAATTCTGCCACGAGGAGATCAACTTTTTCTATAATCCGTCACAGTGCACCACAATGAAGATAGTTATTTTCTGTAGTGACAGTCATTTCCAAGAGGTGCTGTAATGGTTATGCCACCAATCCGTATGAGACGGTTTCTGTGAAAATGTACGTCAGGGGTCGGGAACCTTTTTAGCTGAGAGAGCCAAGAATCCAAATATTTTAAAATGTATTTCCGTAAGAGCCATATCATTTTTTTTTTCAACACTGAACACAACTAAACACGAGCATTTTTATTAAGAGCAACATTACTAGAGTAAAATAGGTCTCGTGTTCTTTGTAATAACATTGATATTCTGAAGCTAACTATGGAGGGGCGTGGCCTGCGAGCTTGCAGCGAAGCAGGGTGTTCCAGGACCGGCCTCAAAATCAGCGACAGGTGTGTAGAAGGCCCACCTGGGCCTTGTTATCTAATCACCTGTCGCTCTGTTATTAGCAGCAGCCGGGAGGAGAGACAGGGTTGGAGCTGGAGCCAGAGCGCGAGCGAGAACGAAAGAGAAAAAGATAATTGCTGCAAAGCAACTGAGAGACTTATTGAAAAAAATATGTATATCGTAACCCTGAAATAGGCTTTCATGTCGGTGCTTGGTGGTCTGAAGAACCCCAGGGGGGCAAGCCCTAAAAAAAACAATAATAAATAAATCATGCAATTCCTTGAACAAGTGCGGTAGAAAAAAGGATGGATGGATTCAAATGCATGAGCATGTTTGATATTTTGAACGTTATTTTTAACACTTTGATTACAAATGGAATTAGTCATTACTTATTGTGTTAAGCAGTGTTAGCTCAGTTTTATCTGAGAGCCAGATGCAGTCATTAAAAGAGCCACAGGTTCCCTACCCCTGATGTACGTGATCGGCCAATAGCGATTAATACCTTTCCGGGCCTCGAATTTTAACTTTTTAAGGAATTAGGCCTAGACAAACTTTAATGATCCACAAGGGAAATTGTTCCACACAGTAGCTCAGTTACAAATGATGGAAAAGATGAAAAGGACAATGCAGGTATAAAGTAGACTAAAAACAATATAACATATATACATAATAGTTACATAATATATGTACAGTATAGAATATATACTGATATATTATGTTTATATCATATATACAATATATAACAATTACCCTATACAATATTACAGTATATGTAACAGCTGCAGCATAAAATAGAGAGTAAATCCAGCAGAAAATAAACATTATAAACAAAGAAGTAGCTAACTTAGAAGGTGACAGGTAATAGACATCTAATTGCTGTATGGCGAGTGATAATAAAGGTCAAGGCAAGTGTTGCCTTTTTGATAGGGGGAGGTATTTAAAAAAAAAAAAAAAAAAAAAAAGTACATTAATATGTACATGAAGGCGATGTATAGGGACAGATCCATTAAGAGTTTGAGCAGAAATATGTCATATAGGAATTAACTACCGTATTTCCTTGAATGGCCGCCGGGGCGCTAATTAATTTAAAACCCCTTCTCACTCCTGCGCTTACCAAAGGCATGCGGTAAAAGTAAGCATGCGCTAAATATTTTAAAACCTCTTCTCATTCCGACACTTACCAAAGGCATGCAGTAAAAAATTGAGTGTGATGTAAGGATACATCATGAAAAGCACATCTAATAACAAAAATATTATGGTCTTACCTTTGCTTATTAATATAGTCCTTGCCAGCTCCTTCTGATCATACGCAGCGATAACTTGTTTATAGAAGTCTTCTTTATCTTTCTTCAGTTTTAAAAGTCTCTGTCTCGATGGAGAACTTCCTTTCTGACCTCTTGCTTCGATTGAAATTCCAGTTTAGAAAACGGTTTTATTTTAATAAACACACGCTGCTCTCTCTTGCTGGTCCAGTTCATATCCGTCCCAGCACATATCACGTCAGTCATTTTACTTCTTCTGCAGCTGAGTAGTCGCAAGAAGGATCACTAGCGCCCTCTACCACCAGGAGGCGGGGGTCATTTAATGACTAATATTTGACACATGCAGCTACAGTATTGTGACGGTCTCAAGCCGTCGTCTTGCGGGTTCCCAGGACCACCAAGGAAGGACATGGCTTGAGCAGTTTGACTTTGTTTATTTTTCAATAAAACCTCAGTCCAGGTCGCTCTTCCGCTCCTCCTCTCTGCTCGCTCGCCGTCTCCTCGCCGCCGCCATCTGTCGGACTGTCGGACCGTCGGCTCCACAGGTTTATTAATAAAACATAGCTGCTTACTGTTCTTTTTAGCATACCGGTATTAAATAGCTTAGACCTTAAATCCTACTGAATAGCTCTTAATCTTCTTCTCTTTATGCAATTTCAAACTACCGGTATTGAAATCAGCCTCCTCCATTTTGAAAATGATGACAGGGGAAGTGTCACTCGTGACGTCACGAGTTTGACTCGGCGGTAATACAAAGCATGCGCTAATTATTTTGCGAAGCGAGTTTGACCCGGCAGTAATTCAAGGCAGGCGCATACTTTATTCCCGGCGGCAATTCAAGGAAATACGGTATACACTATTAAGAAAATGCTGTGTCACATGAATGTTTTTTGAAGTAACACCTTTGTGTCATGAAAAAAACACAAGTAATGGAAAAAAAAAAGTTTACTTTCCGATATCAAAATAAAACACATAGCAGTTTGGCTAATTAATATGAAGTGTACTAAACAAGCTTTGCTTTTCAAGAGGAGTGACACCTCTCACATTGAATACACAATCTTCATGGCCTTCGGTCAATTCGATGAAATGTCAAAACATTTGAGCTAGTATTGATGTTATTTGACCATTGATAGAGTTTGCAGTTAAAGGAGTGAACATCCCAGTAAACAAAGATAAGACTTTATAAAGAAGTTGTGATAATTGTGATAATGTTAACGACACATGGTTTTCTGCATGCTTCTTCACATCATTAACGCTGTCACAGCAGCTGATGGATACTGTATTTACAAAATAAAAGTAACATCAAATAGTTTTCTCCTTCGCTTTATACTATAAGTGCGGGGACAAGTGCGGCTGTCTCCAATATTGTCCACACCTGTCGCCAGCTAAACACAGCAGTGCGCTCTTAACCACATTCCGGGAAAGCGAGGGGAAATGACGTTGAACCAAGCGCTTGGCTCTGTTTACTCCCCGGGGAAATTTCCCGAGCAAAGTCTGTGTCGTTGGTCCGCCATGATTAACAAGCCAAACAGCGCAGGTGCGCATGCGCCTGACTTGGTGTCGCCGAAAATGCATTAATTAATGATGGGGTTTTGATAATTAAAAAATTAGACTTATTACTAACAGTCGGAAATTTTATCGCAAATGATCAGTATACCGTTCGTTACATCCCTCGTCCATTAACAAGTAAAAAGTCATGAGCGGTCACGGCATGTTCTTGCCGTGGATGTTGGTCCAATTTTTTGGGGGGGCATTACGGCATGCTGAGTAAAAACTAGCAAGAGCAGACAAGACGGCATGCTACACGCTAAGCGAGCCGCTAAGCTAGCTTGAAAAACTTTAAATAAAGTTTAGGAAGTGTAGAAGTGTTTTACAGAAGATATTACTGAAAAATATTCCTAATTAATTACTCTTAGATTAATAAGAGAGGACACTACTATGATCTGTTGCTGTGTAACAACAACCAGGCGTACACATAAGGGGAGCGTGGATCCATCCACAGGGTTTCCCACACATTAGAGATCGCGGATAGGCAATTATATCATCTGCAACCGCATCACTTAAGTGGTCATCCACCCGAACCAACGTTTTATCAAAGCCACAACCGCCCGCCTCCCGCCCGTTGTTATATATCTAATATAGATGATGCAAGGCATTAGTGAGGTTAGAAAGTGCAACTCCCTCCAAATAGCACAGACACAATGGCTTTCTTGAACTGATTTATTTGAAGGTTTCCTTTCCCTTCAAATTCACCGTGAAAACTGTAATAAATAAAGCACGTTACAAACGTAAAAATAATAACATGCACAGCATTTACCAGGTAAAATACCAACAAATGACAAACAAATACCTCGTTGGCCTGCATGCTTATTTTAGGAGGTAATTGTGATCTTCTGGCTCTTATAGCCCAAACGCTTTAAGTCCTTGTGACACTTTTTGGTCTTTGTTACGATCAGTCGCTCTCTTTCTCCCTTCTCATGCATCAAAAAAATGTGTACTCATACCCGGAAGTAGCTTCCTTACATCCGTCGACAGACCAAACGAGACACTTCAAAATAAAAGCATGCCCACATACTGTTTCAAAGAGTGCTGCTCGTTTTTCGTATGTGGGTAACAACATTTAACTATTTATAAATGGTTGATTTCTATAGGCTAGTAAGGTAAAATGTTGTAGCTGACAAGTTTGGACTACCTTGCTTCTGCAGCCTTCATCAGAGGTGTCACGTGATGTTAGCGTGACGTTGTCTGTGACGTGTTATATGGATTGTACCATCAAGAGTTGTCTGGTACAACACTTTACCTACTAGTCTATATAAATCAACCATTTATAAATACACGTCAGTAGGCTAAATGAACCTCTTCAACATAACATTTAACTATGTATAATGTAGCGGCTGGCTACGGGGTGTTAGCCAATGACTTTGGCTGGGGGGCGGGACTTTCGGGAGAGATAGGGACGTGACGTTGTCGACAGGAAGTGCGAGTTCGAGTTGTCCCGGGAAAAGCGTTAGAGACATGAGAGCTGTTGTGTGGTTGTATTACATCTTGTGCAATAAAGACAAGGCAAACGAAGAAGTTTTATGAGCCTAAATTCCTGGGATTATTACAATATATATATTTCCGAATTGGTTCAACCGCCACCCGCCCGAATCTATTTAAAATCTATTTTTTCGTCATGTCACCCGCCCGACCCGCGGTTGTGACCGCAAACCGCGCATCTCTACCACACATTCATTTATTTGTGGCGGCCCGCCACGAAAGAATTACGGCCGCCACAAAAAAATGTTTTTTTCTTTTTTCGTTTTTTTTCTTTTCGGCTTTTGACTCGCTCGACCGTTCATAAAAGCAATGGGACTCTGTCTGTGAATGGAGCTTGTAGTTATATATTATACAAATATATAAATATGTATATAAACATATAAACATAAAGTGTTGTAATTATATTCCAACTCCTCGTTCTTCTTGGTCATCGCCGCCAACGCGCGAACGTATGTAAGAAGGCGGGCTTGTGTTACGTCTCTGTGAGAAGGAAAGACGAGAAGGCGTGAGAAACGCATGTAGTGTAATGCCCGCAGCTAAAAGCAACTGCGTGAGACCGTATACTGGAATATTACGATGTAGTCATTTTCTGTATCACACAGAGACAAACCCGCGATATATCGTTTGTATCAATATATCGCCCAGCCCTAATTGGTAGTGTGAACACCTAATGGTAGTATCGATATATAAGTGATATTAGAATGATTGTATCAATATGGTTATTTTTGTAAAATGTGTGTGTGTAATGTTAACAAATTCAGGGAATAAGTTATTGAACACAAGAGGACTTGGGAGGCAAACCAAAAATTATTTCTCCCTATATTTTTATATAGCGCTTTTCTCTAGTGACTCAAAGCGCTTTACATAGAGAAACCCAATATCTAAGTTACATTTAAACCAGTGTGGGTGGCACTGGGAGCAGGTGGGTAAAGTGTCTTGCCCAAGGACACAACGGCAGTGACTAGGATGGCGGAAGCGGGAATCGAACCTGCAACCCCCAAGTTGCTGGCACGGCCACTCTACCAACCGAGCTATACCGCCCCATTATTTAAAAGAGTAGTTGATCAAACAATTTTATGCAAGAGAAGAAGGAAGTAGTTTAAATGTTATTTTGTTACACTCCAGTCTTGTGTTTCTTCAAATGTATTATTGTTTATTATAATTGTGTTTACAATTGGAAAAACAAAATCGTTCAGTGATGTTGAATATTTTAAAGTAAAAGTAGTTCTGGGGTGATGTATAGATTTTATCAATCAATCAATCAATCAATGTTTACTTATATAGCCCTAAATCACTAGTGTCTCAAAGGGCTGCACAGACCACCACGACATCCTCGGTAGGCCACATAAGGGCAAATGCTTATCGAGAAATTATTATTTATTTTTTGTTGCAGACATTTAAAAAAAAAATTAAATTCTATATTTTTTCTCCTCTTGCTCCTAAACTTCCATAGCACTTGCCTTCCCCCTTACTTCCTTAGCGGAGATCCGCAAGCCTAGCAAAACATGGCTAATGCTAACAAGAGCGAGTAGTTTGTTCCAAAGAAAAGAAAATTGTATCGGGTGCTTTAGATTTGCGACAACAGTTGTGGAACAAGTGATTGCACTCTGCAAAGTTTCTTTTAAATAAGGCAGCTGCACAACAAACATATTCCAGCATGGGGGAAATGCAGTGATCAAGGCCGCATTAACAACTCCCCCACCTAAGAAGCAGCTTACTGTGGCGAAATATTTTACACAAAGTACCATGTACATTATGGAGAACAATGCACACAGCGATCACTAAAGCGCACAGCTCGTCGAGCATGTGCTGCTGCAAAACTCTTGTGGAATTGTAACACATTTAATCCTCAATATAGTGATATATTACGTATGCACTGGTGTGTGCATTGTCTTTTTAACCTCAGTACACACTAACAAGGAGCCCAGGATAATCCTGTTTATCCATTTACTAAAACTACTTAATAATTTCAATGTTTTACGTGCTGATTTATTTGCATACAATATCCAATACTATATTTTTAGTTACAGAATCATTTTATTCAAAACTAAAGTGTTAAGTTTGCACTTTATTGAACTGATTTGTGTTACTATTTAATGAATATTGGTAACTATTGATGTAATAGTTTTGTTTGCATGCAATGCACAATGCAACATTTTATTTACAGAAGTATTTTTTTCAAGACAGAAGTTTTAATTTTGCACTTTTTTTAATCTCAATGTTAGATTATTTGTGTGCAAGGTACAGTGTTACATTTGTTTAAAGTATTTTATTCAAGCAGAAGTATTGCTTCCCAGAGGAAGCTTTTAATATTGTTGTAGTTATTGCATTAATAGTACAATTTGTATTTGATTTAAGAATAACATACAAGTCAGAATTTTGCTAACAGTAAGATGCAGTGTCATTTAAAACTACTAGTTTTTGATAAAATTTATGAAAAATGTGTTTACGGCATTAGCTCCAAGCCAGCTACGGCAAGAGATTAGCTAGCTACGACAAGAGGTATGCTAGCTTTTGCACCAAAAGCTAAATGGCTTTTGAGTTTGTAATACACAACACAATGCGATAGGACACCAATCTGTACTGACTTAAAAACATGAACTGTCATTTTGCAATGTCTGTGAAGTAGGGCTGGGCGATATTGCCTTTTTTTAATATCGCAATATTTTTAGGCCATATCGCGGAATACGATATATATCACGATATTTTGCCTTGGCCTTGAATGAACACTTGATGCATATAATCGCAGCAGTATGATGATTATATGTGTATACATTAAAACATTCTTCATACTACAATAATATATGCTACTTTTAAACTTTCATGCAGAGACGGAAATCTCAACTAAGTCTATTGACCAAAAGTGTATTTATTAAAGTTATTAAGCAATGGCACAAACAGTCAAGTCATTTCCAAAACAGAAAGTGCAAGATTGTCAGAGACATTTTAAGTGTCAAATAAAAATTAGC
>NC_084614.1:76264006-76324006 GCF_033978795.1 Nerophis ophidion
TCGCCACCTCATTGCAGACAGTGAATACTATTATTGCAAAATTTTAATGCATTTCATTGATAGTTTTTTTCAAAACTAAAATGTAAAAAAAATATGGTAAGTTGTAATACTTTCACCTCAAAATGTAATAAATGTTACTGTAAATGGAAAAACAATACTGCTGTTTTTATGGTAAATAAAAAAGGCAGTTTAGTTGCCAGAATTTTACATAGTTATTTTACTGTAAATGAATAAAATCTTCAATTTTACAGTAAAATTTTGGCACCTGAGCTGACTGTTTGTTTGATTTGTTGTTTTTTTTAACAGCAAATCAACAACTGTAATTTTTTCCGGTGTATTGCTGTAAATGCCAAAACGGCCACCACAGTTTATTACAGTAAAAAAAAAAATGTGTTCATACAGAGAAAAATGCTGTAAAAAGCACAGTAAATTTCACAATTTTACCATGAAATCTATTGCTACTTTTACATTGCACAATTTGATGGATACCTTGCTTTGAAATCATTATTGGTCTTTCTTCTTTTTTTTTTTTAATTGTTTGAAAGTTCGATAATATATTTTTGCATAAATTAGAGAATATTTAATTTAGCATAATTTGTGAATACATGGAGTACATATTTTTTTTTTCTCCCAGAACAGAAAGAATATATTTAGTAAAAAAAGTTACAGTACTTTATTGATACATTTTATTTCCAGGCATTTTAGGGCCAAATAAAACGATGTAGCGGGCCACATCTGGCCCCCGGGCCTTGAGTTTGGCACCTGTCACATAGGGGATACACTGCAGTCACACTTTGCAGTTGAAAACTTAACATCTGTGGTGTGGTCACGTGATTGTGTGACTCCACCATCTGCAGTTGCTCATCGACTGCTCCCTCCATATTTGGGTTTTGCAGACAGGCTCCCCCTCCTTTCTTCACTTCTCACTAGAAGCTCACAATTGTCAACTACGCGGCCTGCTCATTGAAATACACTTCTTTTTTTTTCCCTAGGAAAGGATCGGAGCGCAGGAAACTTGTACACAGGTCGTCTCCAGTTCTCATTGAGCTCACCAATGCAGTGTTTGAGTGTTTCAGTCTTTTTGAAGTTAGGATGTAATTAGGGCTGGGCGATATGGCCTTTTATTAATATCTCAATATTTTTAGGCCATGTCATGATGCACAATATATATCTCGATATTTTGCCTTAGCCTTGAATGAACACTTGATGCATATAATCACAGCAGTATGGTGATTCTATGTGTCTACATAGAATCACCAGCGTCAATAGCTATTGAGCGAATAGCTATTGACGCTATTCATAGCCATAGCATGGCCGAATAGCTGCGTTAGCATCGCCGGTAAAATGTGCGGACCAAACGATCAGGACTTTTGCATCTTGTGACACTGGAGCAACTTAAATCCGTCGATTTGGTAAGTGTTTTTTTCGCATTAAATGTAGGTGGAAAGAAACGTAATATAGTTGCAAATGCATCTGCAGGTTATCCATACATCTCTGTGCCATGTCTGCTTTAGCACCGCCGGTAAATAGCATGTTAGCGTCGATTAGCATAGCATGTTGGCATCGATTAGCTGGCAGTCACGCCGCGACCAAATATGTCTGATTAGCACATAAATCAACATCATCAAAACTCACCTTTATGATTTCGTTGACTTTATCGTTGCAAATGCATCTGCAGGTTATCCATACATCTCTGTGCCATGTCTGCTTTAGCACCGCCGGTAAATAGCATGTTAGCATCGATTAGCATCTCACCTTTGTGATTTCGTTGACCTTATAGTTGCAAATGCATCTGCAGGTTATCCATACATCTCTGTGCCATGTCTGCTTTAGCACCGCCGGTAAATAGCATGTTAGCGTCGATTAGCATAGCATGTTGGCATCGATTAGCTGGCAGTCACGCCGCGACCAAATATGTCTGATTAGCACATAAATCAACATCATCAAAACTCACCTTTGTGATTTCGTTGACTTTATCGTTGCAAATGCATCTGCAGGTTATCCATACATCTCTGTGCCATGTCTGTCATCGCCGGTAAAATGTGGACACACTCTCGCGCATTCAATGGGGGTCTGGCGGCAGACACTTTCGCATCTTCGGGCCAGTGGTGCAACTTGAATCCCTCCCTGTTAGTGTTGTTACACCCTCCGACAACACACCGACGAGGCATGATGTCTCTAAGGTTCCAAAAAATAGTCGAAAAAACGGAAAATAACAGAGCTGAGACCCAATGTTTACAATGTGTTGAAAATGAAAATGGCGGCTGTATTACCTTGGCGACGTCACATTCTGACGTCATCGCCTCAAGAGCGATAAACAGAAAGGCGTTTAATTCGCCCAAATTCGCCCATTTAAAGTTCGGAAATCGGTTAAAAAAATATATGGTCTTTTTTCTGCACCATCAAGGTATATATTGACGCTTACATAGGTCTGGTGATAATGTTCCCCTTTAATGTAGGCTTTTTTTTTTTACTTGAAAACAAATTCAAGTCATATATTCCAGCCCCCAAAAGAAATCACACAAAATCTGACGCAATTTTTATTACCAATCTAATAACAATCAACGGCACAATATCAACAGGTTTTACCTCCCATGAAAATCTTTGAGTCTTCGCTTCCCCGCCGGACACACGACACTTCCTCAATCTCTGCCAATCACAATTCGGTGTGTGTTTGTAAACATGGGAAAAACTGACATCAAATCCAAAAAACACAAACCTAAAACATTAACATTAGCTGGTCGCTAAAGTAGGAATCTTTTCTACCTTGAAGGTAGAAAAGAGCTATACAAAAACAACCCCTTTCCCATTTACACCTGTTGGGAGTGCATTCCCTTCACGGTGGCAGAGGGGTTAGTGCGTCTGCCTCACATTACGAAGTTCCTGCAGTCCTGGGTTCAAATCCAGGCTCGGGATCTTTCTGTGTGGAGTTTGCATGTTCTCCCCGTGAATGCGTGGGTTCCCTCCGGGTACTCCGGCTTCCTCCCACTTCCAAAGACATGCACCTGGGGATAGGTTGATTGGCAACACTAAATTGGCCCTAGTGTGTGAATGTGAGTGTGAATGTTGTCTGTCTATCTGTGTTGGCCCTGCGATGAGGTGGCGACTTGTCCAGGGTGTACCCCGCCTTCCGCCCGATTGTAGCTGAGATAGGCGCCAGCGCCCCCCGTGACCCCAAAAGGGAATAAGCGGTAGAAAATGGATGGATGGATATTGCCTATTATTTGCGCACTATTGACAAGTGATGTACCGAAAACTTGACCACTGAAAAAAGACTTGAGGACGTCAACAAAACGCACGCCATTTTCTGGAGCATTGTCTGCAATGTGGACATATTTTTTAATAAATATTGCAGATATAGTTGCGTGTACAGCCATTTACATAATGTGCAAATATTAAGAAGACAGCGGCGTAGGGGTATAACGGTACACAAAAATTTCGGTTCAGTACGTACCTCGGTTTAGAGGTCACGGTTCGGTTCATTTTCGGTACAGTAAGAAATCAACAAAATATAAATATAAAAGTCAAAAATTTTAAGAACCCTTGCATTAAAACCTGTAAAGGCTTAGTGGCCACATGCGTGGACAGCACCTTTTGGCTCTTATTTCCAAAAATCTGTACACTACTGAATTGGGGTCTTATAGCCACTTATGTGGACACTTACACTGCCAGCTGGTGGTGTCAGAAGTGGAATTTGGAGAAAAACAGTGTAAAAATAAGAATTAGCATGTCACATGAAGTACATGTTTGTGTACTTATGGACTTAGTACATCATATAAAAAGGTGGTTCTTACTTTTTATACTAACTACGTTCCAATAAGCCCAAATAGCAAAGAGAAATTTAAAAAGGCATGTAAACAAACAGCTTGGGCCCTAAGAAGTTAAGACGTTTTTAGGACACTCCAGACTACTAGCTTACATTCTTTCACAGATGGGATCGTTTAAAGGATAACTACACTTTTTTTTGGAATTTTGCCTATTGTTCACAATCCTAATGAGAGACTAGAATACAAATGTTTATTTTTTTTGCTTTTTAATTTGTAAAAATGGTCTTGTTCTTGGCGGCTGGCAATGCAGCTAATGGGAGCAAACCATTCTGCCTTTAAATCACATTGAAATAGTTCCTTTGCGTTCCGTAACCTGTATAATAACGAAGCTGTTTCGACATTGTAAGAGTGAACACAGAGGAACGGTTTTTCTAGCGTTGTACGCATTGTCTTGCGACGGCATTAGCCATAAACCAGCTAGCTTTTGCTAGATTATGTTCTATAATAGCACCAGAAGAAAATGATTGACTTGATAGATTTGTTGCTAGTTGTTTTTAATTAAAAAATAGTCTTTAATAGTATGTAAACACTTGAAAAAAATCTCAACAAAGTACCTTGTACAAAAGCAGAAACAATTGAAAATATGGCAAATTGATAAAAAAATATATATGTATGTTAATATTAATTAATAAAAGCAAATGTATGTGTAAACTTTTTGAGCCTTTTTAAATAAATACCTCATCATATCAAATTATGCAAATTAGTCAATGGCGTCATTGTGACCACGCCCCCAACCCCGATTTAAACAAGTTAAAAAACTTAGTCAGGTGTTACCATTTAGTGGTCAATTCTATGGAATATGTTCTGTACTGTGCAATCGACCAATACAAGTTTCAATCAATCAATCAATCAATCAAATATCTTGGCGGTTTAGGGGAAACCCTGTTCCGTAAATAAATGTATAATAATCCATCATTTATGGCTGATATAAGCTAATCAGAAGAGCTATTACTGGATCTTATTGAAGGTTATTTTGGGACGGCGTGGCGCAGTGGGAGAGTGGCCGTGCGCAACCCGAGGGTCCCTGGTTCAAATCCCACCTAGTACCAACCTCGTCATGTCCGTTGTGTCCTGAGCAAGACACTTCACCCTTGCTCCTGATGGGTGCTGGTTGGCGCCTTGCATGGCAGCTCCCTCCATCAGTGTGTGAATGTGTGTGTGAATGGGTAAATGTGGAAGTAGTGTCAAAGCGCTTTGAGTACCTTGAAGGTAGAAAGGCGCTATACAAGTACAACCCATTTATTTTATGGTTTGCATTTAGAGCAAACTAGAAACGTGGGAAATCCGATTTCTCAGTACAAATACAATGCACCATGTGTATAGACTCATAATTAGCTGCTTGTCCGCCAGAGTGATCGACATAAAAATATGAATTACCGCATTTTTCGGATTATACGTCGCACCGGCCGAAAATGCATAATAAAGAAGGAAAAAAACCATATACATAACCATACGTCGCATTGGAGTATAACTCGCATTTTTGGGGGAAATGTATTTGATAAAATACAACACCAACAATAGACATTTGAAAGGCAATTTAAAATAAATAAAGAATAGTGAACAACAGGCTGAATAAGTGTACGTTATATGACGCATAAATAACCAACTGAGAAGGTGCCTGGTATGTTAACCTAACATATTATGGTAAGAGGTATTCAAATAAATTTAACATATAAAATATGTTATACGTTTTACCAAACAATCTGTCACTCCTAATCGATAAATCCGATAAAATCTTCTTCCTCGATGTCTCTTCTAAACAACTCTGCCACCTCCAAATGTATGCGCCGCTTCCCCTGGTCGTTTTCTGCTGCATATTTCACTACGTCCAGCTTGTTATCTGCAGTACATGATTTCCTTTTCGTTCCAATTTTTGTTCAGCCCTTCTCAGTTTTTATAAGTTCCCGCCAACGATGAAATGATCCATTTTAATAGCAACGGCAGTAGCATATAGCTGTTAGCATTCCATGACCTACAATGCACTTCTGCCATGACCCTCCCCCGCCAAATTGTTATTGGTTGACGTGTGTGTGACGATTGCTGACATTTTCTTCGTCTCTTCCGCGAATGAGATAAATAATATTATTTGATATTTTACCGTAATGTGTTAATAATTTCACACACAGGTCGCTCCAGCCAAACTATGAAGAAAAACTGCCACTTATAGTCCGAAAAATACGATAATTGGCAATGGCCGATCGCGTACCTTTTCACAAAAATCGGGTGATATTGATCGTTGGGCGATCGACCGGCACGTCCTTACTTGTATGCAGAAGTATTTTGGTCTGGTTGACTTTATTAGTAGATTGCACACTACAGTACACGTTCCTTACAAATGACCACTAAATGGTAAAACCCGAATAAGTTTTTCAACTTGTTTAACTTGTTTAAGTGCACTGGCTTCCTGTGCACTTAAGATGTGACTTTAAGGTTTTACTACTTACGTATAAAATACTACACGGTCTAGCTCCATCCTATCTTGCCGATTGTATTGTACCGTATGTCCCGGCAAGAAATCTGCATTCAAAAGACTCCGGCTTATTAGTGATTCCTAGAGCCCAAAAAAAGTCTGCGGGCTATAGAGCGTTTTCCGTTCGGGCTCCAGTACTCTGGAATGCCCTCCCGGTAACAGTTCGAGATGCCACCTCAGTAGAAGCATTTAAGTCTCACCTTAAAACTCATCTGTATACTCTAGCCTTTAAATAGACCTCCTTTTTAGACCAGTTGATCTGCCGCTTCTTTTCTTTCTCCTATGTCCCCCCGTCCCTTGTGGAGGGGGTCCGGTCCGATGACCATGGATGAAGTACTGGCTGTCCAGAGTCGAGACCCAGGATGGACCGCTCGTCGGGACCCAGGATGGACCGCCTGTATCGGTTGGGGACATCTCTACGCTGCTGATCCGCCTCCGCTTGAGATGGTTTCCTGTGGACGGGACTCTCGCTGCTGTCTTGGATCCGCTTGAACTGAACTCTCGCGGCTGTGTTGGAGCCACTATGGATTGAACTTTCACAGTATCATGTTAGACCCGCTCGACATCCATTGCTTTCGGTCCCCTAGAGGGGGGGGGGGGGTTGCCCACATCTGAGGTCCTCTCCAAGGTTTCTCATAGTCAGCATTGTCACTGGCGTCCCACTGGATGTGAATTCTCCCTGCCCACTGGGTGTGAGTTTTCCTTGCCCTTTTGTGGGTTCTTCCGAGGATGTTGTAGTCGTAATGACTTGTGCAGTCCTTTGAGACATTTGTGATTTGGGGCTATATAAATAAACATTGATTGATTGATTGATTAAGTCGCGGTCCACGTTAATCAATTCATGGTAAAAAGATACTACCGGTTACTACTAACGTTGCAATCGCTACCTAGTTGTAAGAAGGGTTAATGTTGTACTGAAAATATATTGAGCTGAAGATATTCCGAGCTGGATAGTACAATGTTGTGGAAAACAACATTGCTTTGTTACGTGGTCAGTTGATTCAGCGTTGAACAATAGTTGCTGTTTGCTGGAATGGCTCAAAGTGCATGTTTGCTACATGGCTGGAATGTCAAAGTGCGATGCTATAAACGCTGAATTGAGTTGATGGGTTGCTTGAAATTTGAATTGTAGCATTTCAAACTGTACTGGACTGGTGAATCAGTGTTTGCTTGGGAGGAGACTGGGCTGCTATCCCAACACGGCCAATTTGTTGATCTAAGCCCGCAAAGGCGACGTGGCACAAGCAATACCCATGCGGACCTACGCTGACGTCTGGGCCACTGGCCATAGGGGGGCAGTGTCTTTTACTTGCCATCAGACAAGTTGGAGATAATGCTAAGTAGATGATGAATGGAGTATTGACAGAAACAGCAGGCGACAGAAGGCTTGACTTCAACTAGCGGGGGTGGTGGCTTACAAATGTTAACGGTTGCCTCTGGCGGACCTCAACTGGCTCGTCCTGTCCTGCGTATTCAAAAGGGCAGAGGAGGGGAAGGCATATGAAAAATCACGTTGATCCACTCACTGAACACAACACGTTGGATCAAAAACACCGATATTGTTATTATACTGTTGTTTTCTTTGATGTTCTCAACTCTTTTGGGTCTTATCTCCTTTTTGGTTTGAAAATTGCGTCACAGCTCGATTAGCCCCGCCCAAGTGTGGCCAAACCTTTCCCGTGGACGGGGGCCACTTCAATATACGATTTCATGGGATTTAGCGATTATGAGTGATAGATTGGAGCTTCACGGTGGAAGAGGGGTTAGTGCGTCTGCCTCACAATACGAAGGTCCTGAGTAGTCAGGGTTCAATCCTGGGCTCGGGATCTTTCTGTGTGGAGTTTGCATGTTCTCCCCGTGAATGCGTGGGTTCTGTCCGGGTACTCCAGCTTCCTCCCACTTCCAAAGATATGCACCTGGGGATAGGTTGATTGGCAACACTAAATTGGCCCTAGAGTGTGAATGTGAGTGTGAATGTTGTCTGTCTATCTGTGTTGGCCCTGCGATGAGGTGGCAACTTGTCCAGGGTGTACCCCACCTTCTGCCCGATTGTAGCTGAGATAGGCGCCAGCGCCCCCCGCGACCCTAAAGGGAATAAGCGGTAGGAAATGGATGGATGGATGGAGTGTCAGATTGTTTGGTAAACGTATAGCATGTTCTATATGTTATAGTTATTTGAATGACTCTTACCATAATATGTTACGTTAAAGGGGAACATTATCACAATTTCAGAAGGGTTAAAACCAATAAAAATCACTTCCCAGGGGCTTATTTTATTTTTCGAAGTTTTTTTCCAAATTTTACCTATCATGGAATATCACGAAAAAAAGCTTTAAAGTGCCTGATTTTCGCTATCTGTAAATCCACCCGTCCATTTTCCTGTGACGTCATCTAGTGATGTCAATACAAACAAACATGGCGGATAGAACAGCAAGATATAGCGACATTAGCTCGGATTCAGACTCTGATTTCAGCGGCTTAATCGATTCAACAGATTACGCATGTTTTGAAACGGATGGTTGGGGTGTGGAGGCAGATAAAACTAAATTGAAGAAGAAACTGAAGTTATTGAGCGAATAGCTATTGAAGCTATTCGGCGTTCGCCTTCTAACCAACGATTGCATCTTTTGACCACTAGAGCAACTTAAATCCGTCGATTGGTAAGTGTTTGTTTGGCATTAAATGTGGGTGGAGGGAAAGGCTGGATGCAAATATAGCTACAAATGTACATACAGCTAGCCTGTTAGCATCGATTAGCTGGCAGTCATGCCGTGACCAAATATGTCTGATTAGCACATAAGTCAATAACATCAACAAAACTCACCTTTGTGATTTCGTTGACTTTATTGTTGGAAATGCATCTGCTCTGTCGCGGGATATACACACATTCTTGCCATTTCTGCCATGTTAGCATCGATTAGCATGCCGTGCTAATCGATGCACACTCCCCGTAAGACAACTTGAATCCGTCCCTGATCGTGTTGTTACACCCTCCGACAACCCACTGACGAGGCATGATTATTCCAAGGTACGGAAAACGGTCGAAAAAATTGAAAATAACAGAGCTTATTTGACTTGGTGTGTAATGTTTTTGAAAAAAGTGGTGGATTGCTTCCTATTGTAACGTCATGCGTGAAAGGTCATCGCTCCGACAGCGAACAATTGAAAGGCGATTGAATCGCCAAATTCACCCTTTTTAGAGTTCGGAAATCGGTTAAAAAAACATATGGTCTTTTTTCTGCAACATCAAGGTATTAGAGCTGCGCGGTTTGCGGTCTCAACCGCGGAGTCCTCGGATACACCGCGGGTCGGGCGGGTGACGTGACGAAAAAATAGATTTTAAATAGATCCGGACGGGTGACGTGACGAAAAAATAGATTTTAAATAGATCCGGACGGATGGCGGTTGAACCATTCGGAAATATTTAATATACATAGTTCAGGGATCGGCAACCTTTACCACTCAAAGAGCCGTTTTGACCTGTGACACAAAGTAAAGTCGACATTAGGAGCTGTAAATATTCTCGCGAATATCTGCTGGCTGTCACCCAGATAACAAGAATAAGGATGTGCTATGAAGCCATTGCCTTTGACGCCTTCTACAACGTGTACAAACTGCTTGTCAGTTAAGCAACATGTTGTATGTGCCTTCCGCAGACACACACACACGACTGCAAGGCATACTGGGTGATACAGAGTACACTGATGGTTGTGATTTAAACAACTTTAACACTCTTACTAATATGCGCCACACTGTGAAGCCACACCAAACAAGAATGACAAACGCATTTCGGGAGAACATCCTCACAGTAACACAACATAAACGCAACACAACAAATACCCAGAATCCTTTGCATCCATGATTATTCCTGACTATATTATACACCCTATACTAAAGTATTGTCCGATCATTAATTGAACTTTCACAGTATCATGTTAGACCCGCTCGACATCCATTGCTTTCCTCCTCTCCAAGGTTCTCATAGTCATCATTGTCACCGACGCCCCACTGGGTCATTATTGTCACCGATGTCCCACTGGGTGTGAGTTTTCCTTGCCCTTATGTGGGCCTACCGAGGATGTAGTGGTTTGTGCAGCCCTTTAAGACACTAGTGATTTAGGGCTATATAAGTAAACATTGATTGATTGATTGATTGACCCTGCTAGCACGGTAAGGTGGGCGGGGAAGAGTCATGGATGCAAAGGATTCTGGGTATTTGTGGTGTTGCGTTTATGTTGTGTTGCTGTGAGGATGTTCTCCCGAAATGTGTTTGTCATTCTTGTTTGGTGTGGCTTCACAAAAACTGTCTGCGGCCCACCAATGTCTTGGAACACCCATGAATGGGCAAAGTTGGCAGTGTTGTGCAGGTACATGGCAAGCTAGCACTCCTACATTGCCCATTGGGAAAAAAAACATTGTCTAGGTTTTTAACACTTAGTTTTAAGTTAATTTAAAGTTAAAGTACCAATTATTGTCACACACACGAGGTGTGGTGAAATTATTCTCTGCATTTGACCCATCTCCCTTGATGGGTTGTCTTCTTGAAAACAAGTACATGGTTTTGTGATAAAACATATAACTTTATTAGCAAATCGTTATTGAACCCATTGATGCTTTTAATGTGAAATTCTGGCAAAGGGCCTACTGAGTTGTGTGCATAATGGCCGAACGGGTTTATTTGCAGGGTTTATGACAAAGATCATTCCAGCGTTTCTAAGCCGAGACCTGAGGGATTCAGTCAGACAAAGCTCACGTTTGTTAGGCCCCGGTGTTGCGGAATGTGCCTTCGTTGCCAACGCGGCTGGGCTGAAATACTTTTGGTGTGGATGTTTGGTCCTGACGTCGCAGCAGTCTCCTGTCACATGTAATTTTTAGGATTAGATGTTGTAATTTGGGAATAAGTCAAATAGCTTTGCAGATTTTACTAAAGTGATGCAGTGTCGTATTAGGGTTGGATTGCTTGTCCCTCGTGTTCCTGTGAGCACCGTAAGTCCCAAAGAGGCAGCGCTCGGTCCAAAGAACTGCACGTTTGTCAGACGCCCTGAACTGTCTATCTCGAACGTGTTCGTTGAGTTGACCGCAGTTAAAGAAGAAATGATGGAGGCAAGTGGCAAAACGTTTATACATTTGGCTCAGCTAACCCAAATGCCTGAAGCATTGTTAACCAAGGTGTAGTTCCGTTCCGTTCACAGGAACCCTTGAATTATTCAGCTCTTTAAAATGGTGATTCATTGACTCGTGTGTTAAATAAAGCTTGAGGCCTGAGTCATGTTCAGGCCTTAAAAAACGTTAATAAATCAGCATCCTTTAGTCCTTGGAAGGGTGTAAGGAATTCTGATGGTAGATTAGAGCCTCTAGGCGGGGCATTTGTTATAAAGTATTGTTTTATACCAGTAAGCAGAGCCTTGAAACACTTTGGGATTCTGTGGCCCTTCACCTTATCTGCCGACATCCCGACTGTGATGTTTCTCTAGCACACACACACACACACACACACACAAGCCTCCTCCCCCCTTCTCCTACCTCCCTATCGCTCTTCCAATCATTTAATCAATCAATGTTTATTTATGTAGCCATAAATCACAAGTGTCTCAAAGGGCTGCACAAGCCACAACGACTTCCTCGGTTCAGATCCCACATCACGACTGAGCCTTTGTACACTCATGGCTTCACAGACATTGAAAATGAAACAAATTACAAAAATGCACGTTTCCTTTACTCTGGGTTTAAAAAAAATCATCCAATCGAGGACAATTTTTGATTTTCATCTGCGCACTTTAGGCACTTTGAAAAACATTCATGTTTCCTGGGCTCCATGTAAGATAATGTACATGTGATTTGACTTATTGTATATCACAATAAACATCATTATCAGAGGCGTAATGCCACCAGGTCAGCTGTTGCGGCTTTTCCAGGCTTCTGATTGGAGAAAATGTGTACGCTAGGGGTGTAACGCTACACAAAAATTACGGTTCGGTACGTACCTCGGTTTAGAGGTCACGGTTCAGTTCATTTTCGGTACAGTAAGAAATCAACAAAATATAAATTTTTGGGTTATTTATTTACCAAATTTGTAAACAACGGCTTTATCCTTTTAACATTGGGAACACTATAATAATTCTGCCCACGTCAATCCACATTAAACTGCCTCAAGTTGTTGCTTTGATTAAATAAAATGAATAAACCTTTCTTCTACATATAAAAAGTTTAACATTAAACATCCATCCATCCATCCATATTCTACCGCTTATTCCCTTTTGGGGTCGCGGGGGGCGCTGGCGCCTATCTCAGCTACAATCGGGCGGAAGGCGGGGTACACCCTGGACAAGTCGCCACCTCATCGCAGGGCCAACACAGATAGACGGACAACATTCACACTCACATTCACACACTAGGGACCATTTTAGTGTTGCCAATCAACCTATAACATTAAACAGTTTCCATTAAAACTGTTTGTCAAGTCATGCTTAATTTATTACAGCATTTGGGAAGCCTGTAGTTAACTTTTATTATGTAACTGTTGTATTTTTATCAACATGTGATAGCAGGGACCCTGCTATTCAAAACTAGGCTGCTACATTACTAATGATTCATGTAACTATAGCTGAAAAATAGTACAATTGCAATAGGAGAGACTATTCATCCCTAAACACAATGGAGTTCAATGAAATAACAGACAGACAGGGCTTTGCTGCCCCTAAAACACACGCACACACACACACACACTCACACACACACACAGAAAAATGAGCTAACGTTACGCTAAAAGCTAATCAGCCTTCATCTCAAGCCTATACTGTGAGCGAGCTGAGCTGCAGTTTAATTTTCTAGAAGGTCAACGGGCTCATAGTGATGTTTGTAATAGTTGTGACTGGGAAGTGTTTAGTATAATTTGGGTAGAGTCCGCTCCTCCCCTGCTAGACAAATATCTGCTGGACCCTAAAGCATTGAGTACATCGTTCTAAAGTCTGAATACGCACTGCTGATTGGCTGTTACATCGCTCTGAATACGCACTGCTGATTGGCTTTGTATGTAACTAATCAGATGGTTGTGTGGGCAGCACAATGAGGCAGAGAAAGAGGCAGAAAGCAGAGCAGCTTGTGAAAACTTCTGCTTCCGAACTTGTTCGGTATGCCCGCTTGCCGAACCGAAACCCTCGTACCGAAACAGTTCGATACAAATACACCTACCGTTACACCCCTAGTGTACGCGTTTGCGTGTGGACAGACTTTTTTTTGGAATCACAAGTGTGTGCATGGAGATCGTTTTAACCCCGGATAAGCGGTTATTATAATGATTTATTATATAATGATAATTGGCGGCAGGGGTTAGTTCATGTGCCTCACAATACGAAGGTCCTGAGTTCAATCCCGGGCTCGGGATCTTTCTGTGTGGAGTTTGCATGTTCTCCCGTGACTGCGTGGGTTCCCTCCGGGTACACCGGGTTCCTCCCACCCCAAAAAAACATGCACCTGGGGATAAGTTGATTGGCAACACTAAATTGGCCCTAGTGTGTGAATGTGAGTGCGAATGTTGTCTGTCTGTGTTGGCCCTGTGGTGAGGTGGCGACTTGTCCAGTGTGTAAATCACATTCTGCCCGAATGCAGCTGAGATATGCTCCAGCGACCCCGAACGGGACAAGCGGTAGAAAATGGATGGATGGAAATTATAATAATTGTCCATTACAGGCCCTAATTTTATGATTGATTTATTGATTGGCAACACTAAATTGGCCCTAGTGTGTGAATGTGAGTGTGAATGTTGTCTGTCTATCTGTGTTTGCCCTGCGATGAGGTGGCGACTTGTCCAGGGTGTACCCCGCCTTCCGCCCGATTGTAGCTGACATAGGCGCCAGCGCCCCCCGCGACCCCGAAAGGGAATAAGCGGTAGAAAATGGATGGATGGAGGATTGTTTGATGGTCAATATATTAATTTGTGCAATTGCAATGCCTTGAATTTATAGACGCCATTGACATAAATGCAATGGTTTCTCGGTTTTTAACCTTTGTTTTCTTGGTTTTGTCCAATTTTCATTTTGTTGCATCCTTACTCTTAATAATCGGATTAGATCAGAACCCTTTGATTCGTTGTGCAGCCCAAACCTTAAGTCAATATCGCCATGTTCTGTTTAAAAACACAAGACGATGTTACACATTTTTCGTGACACAAACGGAAAATACCTGTTTTAGCTGTTCATGGAATGTCATGTGTTATGTGTGCTGGTATGACAAAGTTCCTTGAATCTTTGAACTGTAGAGTTCTGCTCTTTGTGACTTTCAAGTATTGTGAGTTGGCATCTGGTCTTCATGCATATTTTTTTTTTCACCCAACAGAGTCAATTGGTCCCGCCAAGGTGGTGAGAGCTGGCAACCCACCCAAGCCCAGGCGTGGGGGAAAGGTAAAGTGGTGTGTTTTGTATTTAAGGCAGGGGTCGGGAACCTTTTTGGCTGAGAGAGCCATGAAAGCCAAATTTTTTAAAATGTATTTCCGTGAGAGCCATATCATATTTTTTAACACTGATTTTAACTAAATGCGTGCATTTTTTAAGTAGGACCAACATTTTTAGAGTGTAATAAGTCTCTAATTCTTTTTAATAACATTGTTATTTCTTGAATAGGTGCGGTAGAAAGGGATGGATGGATTAAAATGCATGAGAATGTTTGATATTTTGAATGTCCTTTTTAACATCGTGATTACCAGCGGAATTATTCATTACTTGTGTGTTAAGCAATGTCAGCTAAGATTTATCTGAGAGCCAGATGCAGTCATCAAATGAGCCACGTCTGGCTCTAGAGCCATAGGTTCCCTACCCCTGATCTAAGGTGTATTATGCCATAGTGGGCTGTAGGGTTGTGATATAGACAATATTGATTGATTGATACTTTTATTATTAGATTGCACAGTTCAGTACATATTTCGTACATTTGACCACTAAATGGTAACACCCGACTAAGTTTTTCAACTTGTTTAAGTCGGGGTCCACGTTAATCAATTCATGGTAATATCATGGTTCATATCATATAGGCCTGGGCGATATGGCTGAAAACTGTATCACGATACATTTTTTTTTATATCGGTTGACAAAATGGGGACCAGGGAAAAAATACATTAAATGTAAGCATTTGTATTTAAGATGTTACAATTCTCTGATTATAATTTTCTCAGTTTTTATGGAGGAAAAGAAAGGAAATGTAAACACAAACGTGGAAAACAATCAATGTTAAAGTTCCACAATCACATTGAACACTTAACAATAACTTCATAAAATGAAAGTGCAAAAATAAGGAATAGGTAATGAATGCTTAATAAAGTGTAACAAAATAGTAATCTTTAATATATTGTGCGTGTGTGTGTGTGTGTTTGTGTGTTTGTGTGTGTGTGTGTGTGTGTGTGTGTGTGTGTGTGTGTGTGTGCGCGCGTGCGTGCGTGCATTTATACATACATACAGTGTGTATATATAAATATATGTATATATACATATACACACACACACACATATATATATATGTATATATATATATATATGTACACACATATATGTATATACACATCTATGTGTATATATATATATATTGTGTTTGTGTGTATATGTATGTATATATGTATGTACACATATGTGTGTGTGTGTGTATATGTATGTTAGGGGTGTAACAGTACACAACAATTTCGGTTCGGTACGTACCTCGGTTCAGAGGTCACGGTTCGGTTAATTTTCGGTACAGTGAGAAAACAACAAAATATAAATTTTTTGGTTATTTAACAAATTTGCTAAATCTCCCACCAAAAATATTTTTCTTAGTGGAATATTTGATGTGAAGTAATCGGAAACTTAGGTCAATAATTCATAATAACATTGATTTTGATTCAATATTATGTTTTGAGCAATGACAGTTTGAACAAAAAAAACAGCTTTTTTTATTAGTCAACGTTGCAACTTTTCCAAAATTATATTTAGCCTTTAAAGGGGAACATTATCACAATTTCAAAAGGGTTAAAAACAAAAATCAGTTCCCAGTGGCTTGTTTTATTTTTCGAAGTTTATTCCAAAATTTTACACCTCCCGGAATATCCCTGAAAAAAGCTTTAAAGTTCT
Organism: Nerophis ophidion; assembly: GCF_033978795.1. Lineage (NCBI taxonomy): Eukaryota > Metazoa > Chordata > Actinopteri > Syngnathiformes > Syngnathidae > Nerophis > Nerophis ophidion. Next base: position 76,280,398 of record NC_084614.1, read on the forward strand.
TGATTTTCGCTATTTGCGATGCGGACTGTCCATTTCTGTATATATACTGTATATATGTAAACATATATACAGTGTACATATATACATACACACACACACACACACACACACACACATATATATATATATGTAGGTGTGGGAAAAATCACAAGACTACTTCATCTCTACAGAACTGTTTCATGAGGGGTTCCCTCAATCATCAGGAGATTTTTCTCCTGATGATTGAGGGAACCCCTCATGAAACAGTTCTGTAGAGATGAAGTAGTCTTGTGATTTTTCCCACACCTACATATTGCGCTCTACCACGGTATCGAGCACTATTCTCTGGATAATCCAATCAAGACACATATATATATATATATATATATATATATATATTAGGGCTGGGCAACGATTAAAATTTTTAATCGAAGTTAATCGCACTATTTCTCCGATTAATCGCGATTAACTGCACTGTATACGCAAAGCCCAATAATGAATTCAAAAGTAGTGTGTAGTGCACCTTTATTGGAATATTCTCCCACATGAACAAAAGCACCAAAACATTTGTTGTGCAAACACAATTTAAATCAGTCCTTGTTAAACAGTAGCAGTTAAATAGCATATTTTATGAAAATCAACTCAAAAAATGTAAATACAAACATTTAAGCTTACTGCCACTGCCAGGGTATTTAAGTTATCCTGTTTGTTATGGAAAATAAATATAATCTACATACAAATCTCTGAGCCACAATCATAACATCTGAACAGGCAATTTCTGAGGTAACAGCAGAAACATTTTTTTTATCAGGGATCTTATGTTTAAAAAAACCTATATTATAGGTAGTGGGCTGTTTTAGGGAATTTTTGATCAAATTATCCGTAGTAGCAATATTAATAATGTTGTGTTTATTCCGCGTAGTGCACTTAAAATAATTATGACCATATCTAGGAATTGATATGATGGGAATTTTCCGATTGTTTGCTTGGTGCTTTGATAAACTGAACGCATCATATACATGGTACTATATTTTGATGTTATGAGCCAGGGAAATAAAGAACTAGCCTACCCAGCATGCAACAGGAGTGACGAGCATGCGCGGTAGCCCGGTATAGGTTGTGTGTCGCCATGACGGCATCTTGTATGTTGTGATATGCACGCTCTGAAAGTAAACGTTAAGAACTCTGCCAACACTCTTCGTCTGCATTATTCATAAATAGACAGACAACACATATACTCCGCTGCTTCACAGGCCGCTGGATGTAGCCGGCAAAGTATTCCCATGCTAGCTAGCCGGTCTAGCAAGCACGCGTCTATCAGTCCAAAACGGCCCGATGTATCCACATCCTCAATTGTCTGGCGGTCGTAAGTGATCCCGGCGTGACCACGCTGTAAGCCAGCCATGACATTTGCAGAATTGTCCGGTATTTTTGCCAAATGTTCCATCTTTACCAAGAGCTCCTCGATGCCGAAGCCCGTCCGGGCGTCCCCATCTTGTTTAGAAATGGCGTTAACAAAATAAAAGCATGTAAACAACATACGCAAATGTGCGATAAAATAATTGTCGGCGTTAATAGATTGATGAATTAACTCGTAATTAACGCATTAATTTGCCCACCCCTAATATATATATATATATATATATATATATACACACAGTATATATAGTTGGTGCAAGGATAGAGCCTCCCTTGATTCATGGCTGAGACCAGGGATCTTGGGCTTGAAAAGGTTTGTGACCACTGGTGTAACTGCTGTAATGTTTTGTACGACTTGCATCCATAAACACTACAAATTTTGCACCAGTTGAGGAAAAAACTTTATAGGGACTACAATTTTTAATTTCACTTTCAAAATGAGTTGAGCCTCACTCCATTGTATTCATTCTTTCAGGTTGGGGACTTTGGCGACGCCAACAGCTGGCCCACTCCGGGGGAGATTGCAACGAAAGACATTCAGGTAGGAGTTTTGATGTTTGTTGTGTAAAGGAGACACAGCCTCATCCTTGAGAGCTTTGGAGGGTCTCATGTTTGCTGCAATGCTCTCCAGTGTCTATCGGATACTTGTTGCTGTTGAAAAGTGCTACCATGCAGTTGTTTCTTGACAGCATCTTGGTGCTTTGTTCATCTTAATGATTCATTGATATATAGAGAAATACCTCCAACAAACCTCAGTCTACTGGTTTCCAAAAAGCTCTTTTTCGCCCTCAGGTGGATACTTACTGTACAAATTAATAAATCCCAGCCAGACTGTGTTGCTGGACTAGACATTGACAGGCAAGTAATTATAGGTGATTGTCACCGAGAGTTGGGTGTTCAAGTCTTCATTGGTGCAAATGAATGTTGTTTTCTGTCAGGGATGATCTGAAACACATTCTCTTGTATTGTTAAATACAGAGGTGTCCAAGGTGCAACCTGGTACTATTTTTTTAAATGGCCTGTGGGACATTGTAAAAACACCATTACAAATGAAAAACATAAAAATGTGACATAAAAGAGTATACAGTTAAGAGGTAAAGAGAAAAAGTTGCAACGTTGACTAATAAATAGGGGTTTAGCGATTTGTTTTTAACAATTCGATTTGATAATTGTGGTTGCCAATACTAATTAGGGACAATCAAATTTTTTAGAACGATACGATCTAAAACGATTTCTGTAAGTTGAGATCAATTTAGTAACTTTTTTCAGCAAAAAAAATCAAGCAGTGTGACTGAAAGAAATAATGGAAACTGGACACTGCAGGTCCAATTAGTGCTGGGCGAGATGACGATACATATTGTGGGCACGATAGAAAAACGTCCATCATGCCATTTCTATTTTTATCGTTCCAAGCGATAGGCTGTATTTTATTCATTGGGCTTGTGCCATCAGATGATCCATAGTAACAACAACAATAATTGCACATTCAGTAAGTGTATTTGGTGTCAAACGGGAGAGACAACAATATTTTCTTACAAAGAAAATAATGCGTTGACATGTAGGCTCGCATTTCTCTTTCCAGTTTTGCGACATGACGTCGCTTTATGTGCCTTCTTTGTGTCCAGCGTCTCCCGCCGTTGCGGGTTACTTGGGTTACACACATGAGGGGATCATTGTTAGCAAACATGGAGACAGGACGGGTAGGTAATGCGCTGGCAGAAAAACAAATTTAACCCCCACAATCAGCAGAGACGGAGTCTCAGGACAAACTCCTACCCAAACGAAGGGGTAGCTCGTCAGTCCGGCTTTATTTATCGCTGCCTGCAAACTACTTATTTGCCAGAGGATCACACACGATAGCCTAAGGTATGTGTGGAAGTTAACGTTATTATTGTTGGGTTTTCTAACATACCTCTGAATAGAGTGTAAGGGTGTACCTTTGCCTGCAGTATCCAGTTTATTATTAAACTGTCTCGTCAGACTTTATGTAGTGTTAGTGTTCATGTGGCTGTGTGTGGCAGTGAACCCTGAAAAATGTGTTTTGTTGCCATTGTTTTTTGCTATAAAAAATGCATTTGTTTAAGTCACTTGCAAATAAAGTGAGAATAAAAGGTAAGTGGTCATGTACAGTGGGGCAAAAAAGTATTTAGTCAGCCACCGACTGTGCAAGTTCTCCCACATAAAATGATGACAAAGGTCTGTAATTTTCATCATAGGTACACTTCAACTGTGAGAGACAGAATGTGAAAAAAAAAATCCAGGAATTCACATTGGAGTAATTTGAAAGAATTTATTTGTAAATTATGGTGGAAAATAAGTATTTGGTCAACCATTCAAAGCTCTCACTGATAGGAGGGTTTGGCTCAAAATCTCACGATACATGGCCCCGTTTATTCTTTCCTTAACACTGATCAACCGTCCTGTTCCTTGAGCAGAAAAACAGTCCCAAAGCAGGATGTTTCCACCCCCATGCTTCACATTAGGTATGTTGCTCTTGGGATGCAACTCAGTATTCTTCTTCCTCCAAACACGACGAGTTGAGTTTATACCAAAAAGTTCTATTTTGGTTTCATCTGACCACACGACATTCTCCCAATCCTCTGCTGTATCATCCATGTGCTCTCTGGCAAACTTCAGACGGGCCTGGACATGCACCGACTGAAGCAGGGGGACACGTCTGGCACTGCAGGATTTGATTCCCTGTGGGCAGAGGGTGTTACTGATGGTAACCTTTGTTACTTTGGTCCCATCTCTCTGCAGGCCATTCACCAGGTCCCCCCGTGTGGCTCTGGAATTTTTGCTCACCGTTCTCATGATCATTTTGACCCCACCGGATGAAATCTTGCGTGGAGCCCCAAATCGAGGGAGATTATCAGTGGTCTTGTATGTCATCCATTTTCTGATAATTGCTCCCAGAGTTGATTTTTTCACACTAAGCTGCTTGCCTATTGTAGATTCACTTTTCCCAGTCTGGTGCAGGTCTACAATTCTTTTCCTGGTGTCCTTCGACAGTTCTCTGGTATTGGCCATAGTGGAGTTTGGAGTCTGACTGTTTGAGACTGTGGACAGGTGTCTTTTATACAGATAACGAGTTCAAACAAGTGCCATTAATACAGGTAATGAGTGAAGGACAGAAGAGCTTCTTAAAGAAGTTGTTACAGGTCTGAGAGAGCCAAATACTTATTTTCCACCATAATTTACAAATAAATTCTTTAAAATTCTTACAATGTGAATTCCTGGATATTTTTTCACATTCTGTCTCTCACAGTTGAAGTGTACCTATGATGAAAATTACAGACCTCTGTCATCATTTTACGTGGGAGAACTTGCACAATCGGTGCTGACTAAATACTTTTTTGCCCCACTGTATGTTGTTAATTTTTTCATATAACTGAAAGCACTAGGTCCACTATTCCTATTTTGTGTAAGAGAATGATGGTAGATATAAATGAATTACGGATACAAATGAGCAAATAAACAACAACTAATGGTCAATGCATTCATATCACATATGAATAAAGTGCAACTTTAAGTTGAAGCAACAAAAGGAAACCTTTTCTGCTCACATTTTCAACATTCAAGACTTTTTCAATGAAATTGCAGTAGCCAACATTTTAACGGTAGATTTACCTGCTAAATAAAGTTCCCCAACTTTTTCTTTATTCTGTTCTCTGCCCTGGCGTCGCCGATGACGGACGGGTATGCGGAAGCATGGATGCCCCATCACCCCTAATGATGGCGTTGGTCCTTTGCTTCCTAACTTCCATAGCCTCCTTCATCCACTTATTGTATTTATTTATTTCTAAAGAAGTGACTTTTCCTTGCCTGCTAGTTGTTGTCGCTTCATGTTGTGTTGCCCCGCTGTCACTCCCGTTTTGTTGGAGTCTTTTTTGCCTTAAAGTTATGTTTTGGCTTTGGGTTATTGGAATATTTTTGTGTTGTAATTAATGATATTTTCTGGTGGCGTTGGAGTTTGTAAAGACCTTTCTCAACCACTGTAGCGAAACGCCATTTTTGTTTTGATAAAGTCACAGATGGTGAAAATCGACCGAGCTTTTAACGTCCTTATTTTAAAACGTGCTAAACTTCATATGTAGTCTGCTGATCTTAAATACAATGTTTTCCTTTTTGTGTAAGCGATAAAATTGATCGATTCCAGGGTTTCCCCGAGACTGCCACGATACCTTTAGCGGTTGCGGCGCGGTCACTATTAGAGGTGGGGGAAATAATCGATTTTTAGATGCATCGCAGTTCGGACATGGATGATTATAGAAACGATAAGCAAATCGATAATCTATTTGTTGTAAATAAAGTAATGCAGACAGCTCTAAAATGTGGCTGACTGCAGCGGGCCACCTCAAAATTATTGTCGTTATGAATTATTAACCTACTTAAGGCTCCAATTACTTCACATGAATTGATTAACGTGGACCCCGACTTAAACAAGTTGAAAAACTTATTTGGGTGTTACCATTTAGTGGTCAATTGTACGGAATATGTACTGTACTGTGCAATCTACTAATAAAAGTATCAATCAATCAATCAAACATCAAACAATCCGCTCTGAAATGTTTTAAAAGTGGGAAATATTGCATATTTTTTGTTTTTTCTATTAAACAGGATTTTCTTTATTAAAAAGAAGTACAACATAGAAACATTTTTAAACATATCGACTGATCTTATTAAGTTGATTTAGACATAGGCGTTGGAAAAATAAAATACTTATATTTTATGTTTTTTATGGGTCTGGGTCTCGGGGGCAAAACTTGATGGTTACCCGAAATGTTCAAAGAGCCATATTGGACAAAAACAAATCTATCAGAGTCACAAACAATTAAAAACCTTATATAAATCTTATAATGAAAGCATGATGTGTCTATAATAGCTACATTACACTGTAAGCTCTTATCTGTAAGACTTGTGCTGTATTTGGATTTGATGTTGTTCATGTTTGAGAATATCTGCTTGCACAGCTATTTTGTTTGCAACAGCCACCTGCCTGGCACCATAAAAGTGTGTCGCAGGCTGACGCAAATCTTCGTTCACAGAAATGTTGAATTTTGATATTTATTCTACAAATTTTTACAACATTGGAAAACCGTCTTTCTGTGGCAGCATCGGAGAAAGTTCTACATGTACACCAAGGGTGGCCACACTTTTTCAGTTATCAAATGACCAATGTGATCCACCTCACACACACACTGGTGTATTACCTTATTCTAATGACTTGCATTGCTTGTAATCAGACAGGTTTCACAGCAGTTGCTGATGAGCTCGACAACTTTGAAATTACATTTGTGAAGGGGAAAAAGTTCTCTCTTCCAACACCACATGAAAGTGGTTATTTTTAGCTTCTTATGTGTCCAGCTTCCATACTCCTTTTCATACCGTTTATAAGATACATTGGAGTTAATTCCTCAGTTGCTTTTATTTTGTTGGCGCAGGCAGCACTTTTATTGTGAAAACAGGAACCGTGCAGTCGGTCTTTACACTTTTGACAGCCAGTACGGAGAGAGAGTTTGTTGAAATAAGAAGTGCTTTTTACATTCCCGATTGTTTTTTTTTTTTCCCTGTATACTAAGCTCGCAGCAGCCAGCGTCATTGCGCAAGATCCTCCCTTGCCGTGAATGTCAATCAAGTGACAACAGTGACGTCGTAGTGAATATTAATGATCAGTCACTTTTAGGTCTACTTCTTTCTTAATGCCTCGCGATCGAGTCACACACCCTCCCTATTTGGCTGGTAGCTCGCGATCCATCTAATGGGCACCCCTGATGTAAACAAACTGCTGCATCACAGGCCACATGACGAGGGGGCGTTCATGGACCGCCAAAATTAGAAGGACAAATCTAATTTAAAACATTCGTGTGCTCGTACAACACTGAAATCCTTTAGCATATCAGTGTGTGGAATTAAATTATGGAATGGATTACCCAAAGAAATCCAACAAAGCACCAATATGATTCAGTTTACGGGACTGTTCAATCTACAAGTGTTCACAAAGTACACAGAACAAGAATTATGATGAAAATCCAGAACTTTTTTTAAATTTATTTTTATTTTTTGAGACATAAATTATGTATTTAATATTTGTTTAATTACTATAGATAGTATAGGGCTGGGTGATATGGCCTTTTATAAATATCTCTATTTTTAGGCCATGTCAGGATACACAATATATATCTCGATATTTTGCCTTAGCCTTGAATGAACACTTGATGCATATAATCACAGCAGTATGATGATTCTATGTGTCTACATTAAAACATTGTTGTTCATACTGCATTAATATATGCTCAATTTAAATTTTAATGCAGAGAAGGAAATCACAACTAAGTCATTTTAGCAAAACTGTATTTATAAAACAGTTTTTAAGCAGGGACACAAACATTCATGTCATTTCCAAAACAGAAAGTGCAAGATTGTCAGAGACATTTTAAAACAAGCTATTAGTGCACTTTTGTGCATGATGTCACTAAGATGACATATCAAAACAACACTAAATTAAAGTGTAGTTTTTGTACAGAATGCCACTACAATAGTTAAGAAAAAAAATAAAATGCATTATGTGCATGATATCACACAAAATATTTCAATAAGTGTCAAATACAAATGAGCTGCAGAATAGGAAATCTTTTCTATGTGGTAGGTTCCAGCGGACGTTATCTCCTTCTGTTATTATTATTTTTTTTTTACGGTGTTGATGTGGAAATATTTGCTTGGGCATTTTGTTGGTGTGGTACCGGCCGGAGATGTTAACATGGAGAATTTCAAGCACTAGCATTCTCTAGCAGTTGACTTTTCAAATGATGCTACATTAGCAGTGCTGCTACTTTTTGTAGCAACTTATTTGCCGCATAAATGTTGAACATATTCCCGCTTGAAGCCAAACCACCGGCAGACAATGGATCCCCTGCCCCTTTTCTTGGGAATTACTTCTTCCTCCATTTGTTAGCAGATTCGCACCTTCTCTCTCTCGTATTACCACCCGCACCACACAGTTAGCATCACAGCTAACGTTAACATGTCATCACCTCTCTGCTCCGCGGGAGCGTGTGACTTGTGTAAGAAGGTGTGCTTTTTTTAAGTGTCTGTGAGAAGGAGAGACAAGAGAGTGGGAAACGCATGCAGTGTAATGCCTGCAGCTAAAAGCAACTGCGTGAGAACGTGTACTCGAATATCACGATAGTCATTTTCTATATTGCACATACTTCTTCCTCCATTTGTTAGCAGATTCGCACCTTCTCTCTCTCGTATTACCACCCGCACCACACAGTTAGCATCACAGCTAACGTTAACATGTCGTCACCTCTCTGCTCCGCGGGAGCGTGTGACGTGTGTAAGAAGGTGTGCTTTTTTTAAGTGTCTGTGAGAAGGAGAGACAAGAGAGTGGGAAACGCATGCAGTGTAATGCCTGCAGCTAAAAGCAACTGCGTGAGAACGTGTACTCGAATATCACGATATAGTAATTTTCTATATTGCACAGAGACAAGCCCGCGATATATTGAGTATATTAATAAATCCCCCAGCCGTACTATGGTAAATGTATTTATTTATTTGTTCACTGTTATGTTACAGAGAACAAGGAAATAGGATAAAATTGCTATGGTATGAAAAGGGGTAGGATTAAATAAGCTCAGGTTCTTCCTACTCCTTTTCGGACGTGCTGTATTGAAACAACTGGAAATATGTGATGAAGGGCATTGTATTTTATGCATGTTCGAAATAAACTGAACTGAAAATGGCGCTCGCAAAATAGTCTCATCAGTGAAACGTAAACACAAACATTAAACAGCGGACTTTCTAACAATTTTGAAGGTTTGTGTCCTGTTTGTCCTACAGAAACTATACTAAAACAAAAAAATATATTCCTCTCAATTTTCATACATTTTTGAAAACGCTTCAGGGAGCCACTAAGGTGGCGCTCAAGAGGCGCGTGAAAAATATCAACACGGCCCCCTTATGGTTTGGTTTTTCAGTGTGTGGCCCTCAGTGGAGTTTTCGACACGATTGGTTTAATACAAAAGTGAGCTGCTCTGTATCCAATAGACGAAGGAAAAATGATGAAAATATCAATAAGACCCCTCAAGCCCAAACACCTGTTGCATGGCTGCTAACGTACCTCTTCCAACCATACATACCGTTATAGGGTCCTCCCCCACCCTCTTGAGCTGTCAGCTATTTTGGATCCGGCGGCAGTGTGTGGCCCGCTAAACTCCCCTAATTTAGACACCCAGATCCGAGGGAACGTGAGAGTGCGCGCACGTTGCTCAGCAGGAAAATGTAGGTCACCATCACTAAAAGCCAGGAATAACTAACACTGTAGGGTAGCAGGGGGTGGAATTTGGAAGGCCAAGGCCTGGGAAGGGATGTCCTTTTAGGGGATTCCCTTTTAGTAAGCCGCCCCTGGATCGCAGCAGCTATTCTTAGGGGACTGTACATCTTGTCATATGAGGTGTGCATGCTGGTTGCTCAGGTTGAAAAAGCGGACTCATGTTGAGCGTGTTATTCAACTACCTGGGCATGAATGACCATGCGGATACAGGCAGGATTGCTACGTTCTTAAAAGATACAAGTTCTGTTCTGCCACCAACGACGGCGCTTGTTTGTGCTTGAATTAATAACCTTTCAGGGCAATCCCTCTCCTTTTTGTTCCATCCCATCGCACATCCTCCTCACCTTGCACACTCATTCAGTTATGCATGTTCATTCCCTCGCACATCTGTGAAGACGTCCTTCTCCAGCAATTCTCCTAAGCTTGCAGTGTCCAAAGTGTAGCAATTTGTGGACCAAATAGGGGAAAACAGAAAAAAATTTTTTTTTTTTTTCAAAGGTAACTCTAATAATTATACGCTTTGTTACCTCAACCCAAAAACAAGGGTTCTTTAAAAGCCCATTTAAGATTTCGTCATGTATTTAAATACATTGGAACCTCTATTTACAAACGTAATTGATTCTTGAACATGGTTCGTAAACGGAAAGGTTTGTATAGTGAATCAGAGTTCCCAATAAGAAACAATGTAAACATGAATAATTGGTCCTAGCCTCGACAGATGTTCCGATATTAGTCAAAAAAATAAAGTGTACACTTTCAAGACAGTATGTATGTATGTATGTATATATATATATATATATATATATATATATATATATATATATATATATATATATATATATTAGGGATGCACCGAAATGAAAATTTGTGGCTGAAGCCGAATAAAATGTAAACGCTTGGCCGAATACCGAATAATGAATGCAGTTTTTCACAATTTTTTAAATATTGCACAAATAGCCTAGAATAAATATTTAGACATGTTTTTCAAATAAAGTAATTTTTTATTGAATATTGACATTTTTTTAATATTCCAGTAGTCTTTGCTTTTCAAAAAAAGCACAGTTTTTCATTTATATTAGGCCTTCAAACAAAACATGCATTCCAAAAAAGATAAAGTGCATTAAAGTGGATAAACCCACAACAAATGAATTATTGTCCTTTTGGCAAAAGTCTGCTTAGCCACAGTAGATATGCTAATAATGTAGACAGAAGGCTTAAGTAAATCTCAATTAAGTGTGTGCTTGTAACCTCATACACTTATACAGGTAGCCTACACAACAGGCTAATAATGTAAACAGAGGCCCCACGAAATCTCAATAAGTGTGTGCTTGTAACCTCATACACTTATACAAGTACACAACATATCCCAACGTCACCACGTCACTGCACGTTGGTTGATTGCGTCACCACGTCAAAAACTTGCGTCACATGCCACTATTCGGCCTTGTTCCTAACTCATTCCACCGAAGGCCGAATGTGGCTTTTTTTGCCATATTCGGCCGAATATATTCGGTTACCGATTAATCGGTGCATCCCTAATATATATATATATATATACACATATTATGTTATAGGGTGTAATGGCTCATCAATCTTTTTTTATCCAAACAATAGCAAGCTTAACTGTCAACCTTGTTCATCTACTCCAAAATGTTAACTATGTTGCTATAATAAAAAACAAAAAAGGACCTCAGGTCAGTGAATATTTGTGGCATTTTTTGAACACTCTGGGATCACCTGACAGTCGCTGCTAGAGATCCTTCATCGGCTTTTGTCCCCGGTAGTGCCGCCTTCTTCGCTGTAATGAAGGTCCGCTCCGGCGTATTTTTCCCTAAAACGTTCTGTCTCATTACAATTAGACGTGCTGCAAAACAAGTTCCCTTTCACCGATAAAGTATTTGAAGTAAAGTAGCCAGAAGCCGGAGGCTAACTAGCTAAAATGCTAGCGTAAAGCGGTTGCCTGGCAACCCAAAGCTATACAACGAGACTGAGAGTTTGAACGCATTAAAATGTCTTATTTTGAACCATTTAAATTTTTAAGGTTATTGTGGAAACATTTGTTAAAATCAGGTTAAAATTCATTTATTTTAAAGCTTTCATGCAATTATGTTACCCTAAAACGTCTTTACGCTAAAAATGATCTGGGTAAAACAAAAGATTATTTTCTTCATTCATTTTTGTTTTTGTACTTTAATATCTCTTCAGAAATATTTTAATTACTGTACATGTTTTTTTTGAATGAAATTACAGCTAATTACATAACCTTCGAGCCTGTTTAAGTAGCTGAATGCTGCTAATAGGCTAATTAATGTAATTGTGCCAAATAATATATGCGAGGCAGATAGCGCTTTGAGTACCTTGAAGGTAGAAAAGCGCTATACAAGTACAACCCATTTATATATGTATAAAACTTCTGAGTATACGTATTTATGATATTAAAAATAATAAAGTGATCCCGGCATCCTTTGCTTTTTCAGTATGTGGAAGGTTAGGACACCCTGTCATAAACACTCCCATTTATCAGGCCGTCTTATAGTTTTGTCATCTCATATTTGTGTGTGTGTGTGTGGTTCCACCAACAGCGTTCAGGGTGTGTTTGATTGTGTCATCTTGGTCCACGTCATTGTCTCCTCTAAACTTGCTCTTCCCTCCCTTCCTCCTCTGTTCAGATCGAGGCAGTGACACGGACCGTGTCCTGCCCGCCGACTGTCAGGCAGGTCAAAGACTCGTGGAGATCCCCTGTAAGTTCAACCGGCAGCCCGTAAATATGACCTATGCCTGCAACTTGCCTGCCTGTTGACAAACCCAGCCGCTATTCAGCTCGACATCAATATCGCGCTTAGGTGTAAATTATGAAAAAGGAAAATAATATCTACGAGTATATTTTTATACTGTTTAGGATATCGCCTTAAGGAAGGACCCTATTTAAGAGTGTTTGTAAAATTGCGTCCAACAGGCGTGTGAGAGATGGCAATCACAATGAAATGTATTGACTAATCAAACCTTGTCATTCCTAAAAGTGTCCTGTCTGAGCTAACAGTGGGCTTAAACAAAGATGGAAGCCAAACTCGTCAGACAAATAATTTAGTTGAAAACATATGACTGATCCCTGTGGATGGGAGATATGGCCTAAAATCTATATTTCAATATATATTGCAGCCTCATGCGATAAGGATGAATAGCACGATATATTACAAACCCCGTTTCCATATGAGTTGGGAAATTGTGTTAGATGTAAATATAAACGGAATACAATGATTTGCAAATCCCTTTCAACCCATATTCAATTAAATGCACTACAAAGACAACATATATGATGTTCAAACTGATAAACATTTTTTTTTTTGTTGCAAATAATCATTAACTTTAGAATTTGATGCCAGCAACACGTGACAAAGAAGTTGGGAAAGGTGGCAATAATTACTGATAAAGTTAAGGAATGCTCATCAAACACTTATTTGGAACATCCCACAGGTGGGCAGGCTAATTGGGAACAGGTGGGTGCCTTGATTGGGTATAAAAGCAGCTTCCATGAAATGCTAAGTACCGTATTTCCTTGAATTGCCGCCGGGGCGCTAATTAATTTAAAACCTCTTCTCACTCCGGCACTTACCAAAGGCATGCAGTAAAAATTTGAGTGTGATGTAAGCGTGGACCTAAAATCCTACTGAATAGCTCTTAATCTTCTTCCCTTTATGCGATTTCAAATTACCGGTATTGAAATCAGCCTCCTCCATTTTGAAAATGATGACAGGGGAAGTGTCACTCGTGACGTCACAAGTTTGACCAGGCGGTAATACTAAGCATGCGCTAGTTGTTTTGCGAAGCGAGTTTGACCCGGCAGTAGTTCAAGACAGGGGCATACTATATGCCCTTCGGTTATTCAAGGAAATACAGTAATACACAAACAAGGATGGGGTGAGGGTCACCAATTTGTAAGCAAATTGTCGAACAGTTTTAGACCAACATTTCTCAACGAGCTATTGCAAGGAATTTATGGATTTAGGGATTTTACCATCTACGGTCCGTAAAATCATCAAAAGGTTCAGAAAATCTGAAGAAATCACTGCACGTAAGCAATGATATTACAGACCTTTGATCCCTCAGGCGGTACTGCATCAAAAACCGACATCAGTGTGTTAAAGGATATCACCACAGGGGCTCAGGAAGACTTCAGAAAACCACTGTCAGTAACTACAGTTGGTCGCTACATCTGTAAGTGCAAGTTAAAACTCTACTCTGCAAAGCGAAAGCCATTTATCATCAAAACCCAGGAACGCCGCCGGCTTCGCTGGGCCCGAGCTCATCTAAGATGGACTGATGCACAGTGGAAAAGTGTTCTGTGGTCTGACGAGTCCACATTTTAAATTATATTTGGAAACTCTGGACGTGGTGTCCTCCGGACCAAAGAGGAAAATAACTCGGTTATAGGCGCAAAGTTGAAAAGCCAGCATCTGTGATGGTATGGGGGTGTATTAGTGCCCAAGGCATGGGTAACTTACACATCTGTGAAGGCACCATTAATGCTGAAAGGTCCATACAGGTTTTGGAGCAACATATGTTGTCATCCAAGCAACGTTATCATGGATGCCCCTGCTTATTTCAGCAAGACAATGCCCAGCCACGTGTTACAACAGCGTGGTTTCGAAGTAAAAGAGTGCGGGTACTTTCCTGGCCCGCCTGCAGTCCAGACATGTCTCCCATCGAAAATGTGTGGCGCATTATGAAGCGTAAAATACGACAACAAGACCCGGACTGTTGAACAACTTAAGCTGTACATCAAGCAAGAATGGTAAAGAATTCCACTTTCAAAGCTTCAACAATAAGTTTCTTCAGTTCCCAAACATTTATTGAGTGTTGTTAAAAGAAAAGGTGATGTAACACAGTGGTGAACATGCCCTTTCCCAACTACTTTGGCACGTGTTGCAGCCATGAAATTCTAAGATGATTATTATTTGCAAAAAAAAAAAAAGTTTGAGTTTGAACATCAAATATATTGTCTTTGTAGTGCATTTAGATGAATATGGGTTGAAAAGGATTTGCAAATCATTGTATTCCGTTTATATTTACATCTAACACAATTTCCCAACTCATATGGAAACGGGGTTTGTATTTTGTATGTAAATCAGGGTTCCCCTTAATGTAACTGACTGTGGCGTGCCACCTCAGCATTTTTATTATCGCCACACCTTGTAAATGGGGGACTTTTTTAAATAATGGAATATAGCCCCCAAAATAAATCAGTCAGACGCTATTTTTAACTTTTAATACCAATCCTATGATAACAAACAGCACAATTCCAACTAGGGCTGGGCGTTAGTTATGGCCTTTTATTAATATCTCGATATTTTTAAGCCATGTCACGTTACACGATACCTATCTCGATATTTTGCCTTAGCCTTAAATTAACACCTGAGGGATATAATCACAACAGTATGATGATTATATGTGTACATTAAAACATTCTTGTTCATACTAGATTAATAATATATGCTAATTTTAAACTTTCATGCAGGGAGGGAAATTAAAACTAAGTCAATTGACCAAAACTGTATTTATTAAACAGTTATTAAACAGGGGCACAGACATTCATGTCATTTCCAAAACAGAAAGTGCAAGATTGTCAGAGACATTTTCAAAAAAGCTATTAGTGCACATCTGTGCATGATGTCACTAGGATGACGTATCAAAACACTAAATTAAAGTGCACTTTTTATACAGAACGCCACTACAATGTTTTAAAACAAATAAAGTGCACTTTTGTGCATGATGTCACACAAGATATTTCAATATCTGTCAAATAAAAATGAGCTGCATAATAGGAAAACAAATAGTGTATGTCCTTTGCTATGTGGTAGGTTCCTGCGGACGTTATCTCCTGTTGTTTACTATTTTTTTCATACGGTGTTGATCTACAATTTGTTGCTTGGGCATTTTGTTGGTGTGGCACCGAACGGAGATGTTGACATGAGTTTCAAGCACTCCTTATTCTCTAGTGGATGACTTTTCAAATCATGCTACAAAATAGCAGTGATGCAACTTTTTGCAACAAAGCTTTTGCCACATACTTGACATATTACGGTTGTCTATTCAACATATTCCCGCTTGAAGCCAAACCACCGCTAGACGATTGACCCCGTGCTGTTTTTTTGGGGAATTAATTCTTCTTCCTTCATTTGTTACCAGATTCGCGCCTTCTTTCTCGTATTACCACTCCAACCGCACCGCTTGCACCACAGCTAATGTTACCCATGCCGCTACCTCCCTGCTCCGTGAGGGTGTATGACGTTGAAGGCGCGACAGTACAGTTGTGATCAAAATTATTCAACCCCCACACAATTTTGGTGTTTTAGCAAGTTGGACATTTATTCTGTATTTTGTTTATAGTCATATCAAATAAAGATGCATTAAATAGACAAATGCAACTTGAATTACAACATTAGATTTTGTAACATGCCAAACAGTGTCATTTCTCTTAATATCTCATTGACAAAATGATTCAACCCTTTGAAGATCATAACTCTTAAGAACAGAATTTGAATAAGGTCTTTTCAATCAGGTGTTGAAAACACCTGTAGATGTGATTAGAACCATAACGAGCAACAACTAAACTGATTGAAAAAGACTGTGACGCTCAGCTTCTTGTAGATGGTCAATGGTGTATTTGCAACATGGTGAAGTCCAGGGAGTGGTCAAAGATGTCAAGAGAGGAGGTAATTTCTCTTCATAAGAAAGGATATGGATATAAGAAAATAGCAAAGACATTACACATTCCAAGAGACACAGTTGGGAGCATAATTCGCAAGTTTAAAGCTAAAGGCACAGTGGAAACAATACCTGGGCGTGGTAGAAAGAGGATGCTGTCCGGTATTTGAAGCATACAGTGGTGAAAAACCCCCGGGTAACAGCTGAGGAACTACAACAGGACATTGCAGAGGGGGGAACGCAGGTTTCGTCCCAGACAATAAGGCGCGCACTACGAGATGAAGGCCTCCATGCCAGAACTCCCAGGTGCACCCCACTTCTGACTACCAGGCACAAGAAAAATAGAATCTAGTATGCCAAAAATCATCTGGACAAACCCCAAAAGTTTTGGGAAACTGTTCTATGGAGTGATGAGACAAAAGTGGAACTCTTTGGGCCTATGAATCAACATTATGTCTGGAGGAGAAAAAATGAAGCTTACAAAGAGAAGAACACCTTGCCTACTGTTAAGCATGGTGGGGGGTCAATCATGCTCTGGGGCTGTTTCTCTGCCTCAGGTACCGGGAATCTCCAGCGCGTTCAAGGCATTATGAATTCTATTTCCTAGCAGGATATATTAGCTGCAAATGTCATGAAGTCAGTGACGAAGCTGAGGCTTGGGAGACGTTGGACCTTCCAACAGGACAAGGATCCCAAGCATACCTCCAAATCAACATCAGAGTGGTTGCAGAAGAAGGGCTGGAAGACTCTGGAGTGGCCTTCACAGTCGCCAGACCTAAATCCTCTAGAAAAGCTGTGGTGGGACTTGAAGAAGGCAGTTGCAGCCCGCAAGCCCAAGAATATGAATGAACTGGAGGCCTTTGCCCAAGAGGAATGGGCTAAAATACCTGTAGATGGTTGCAAGAAGCTTGTGTCCGCTTATGTATCACCTTTGAAGGATGTCATTACTGCCAAAGGGTGTTCTACTAAGTACTAAAGATGCATGGAACTAGGGGGTTGAATCATTTTGTCAATGAAATATTTAAAAAAAAAAGTCCTTTTTTGGTATTTTGTAAAATACAGTGTTACAATTTAAGTTGCATTTGTCTCTTTGACACATCTTTATTTGATATGACTATAAACAAAATACGGAATAAATGTCGAACTTGCTAAAACACCAAAATTGTGCGGGGGTTGAATAATTTTGATCACGACTGTATGTGACATATGTAAGGTGCGCTTGTTTTGTCTCTGTGAGAAGGAGAGACAAGAAAGAGTGAGAAACGCTTGTAGTGTAATGCCCGCAGCTAAAAGCAACTGCGTGAGATTGTATACTCAAATATCGCGATATAGTCATTTTCTATATTGCACAGAGACGAACCCTCGATATATCGCCCAGCCCTACCTAATAGTAATCAAATCGAGAGATGCCGAAGGATTCCCTTTTTTTTTCTTTCTACAAGCTACTTTAGCGATGCCATGTTTTAGCCAGGAGCTCATGTGAGCTATTAGCCAATGTTAAATATACGTGCACATGCCACAGGTATTAAGGTTTATAAATAAATCCAATTATTAGATACTTGTTAGTCAGTAAGGCAACGTGAACGCTTGGCTGCATTCAGCTTTGACATGGCAGCTTCTGGTTTATGAACGGGAGAGTCATTTGGCAGTGCTGAGTCATTGGCTGTGTGCTGTGTACGAGAGGGAGAATGCTGCATTGTTGGTCTACAGCAACGGCGACAAAACAGTCCATCTTTTGTTTTGACTTATACCCAAATGTTTCTCCAGCAGTAAAGTCCCTCTTTCCCCTCATGACTGTCATCACATCCTGGACCCACACATCATAACACATGCAGCTCGTGTATTACGTGTCACTAACACGCGCTGACACTTTGCAAAATAATGGCAGCAGAGGGACTCTTTGATTGCAGATGTTTAGATTAGTAAAAATATAATGAGCTGTGTGTGTGTGTTGACTGTTTCAGGTCGGGAAACGCTGAGTATTTCAACACAATGTTTTGCGTGATCTCTGTGCAAACAACTGCGTTGTCATGGTGACGCGGGCCTCAGGTCCGAGGTTTTAGCATCCTGAATGGATTCATTCGGATCCAACAAAACTGCTTATTTGCAGCACCAGCTAACATTTGCTAAAGGCTCCTCCCTCACGCCCTCGTCTGTGTCTCCCCTCAGGTCCACAAGAGGATGTCCACCAGGAAGGAGACCAAGGAGAAAAGGGAGAGCAACGAGGAGAGCAAGGAGAACCTGAAGGCCAAGTCGGACGACTCGGGAGAGGAGAAAAACGGCGACGACGACTCCCAGAAGAACGGGCAGAAGAAGAAAGGTGAACGTTACTGCAATGTTGGCGTGGCGGTGCCGCACATTTCTATTGTCTGGTCACGGCCATTTTTATGAAGACAAACACGGCGTGTGAAGAAATATAAGATGATGTAAGCTGCCTGCCGTTGCCTGATGTCCAACACTCGGTTAACCACCAAGTCTCCCAACAACATCCTGTGCCGTCCTCTGTTTCCTCAAGTTAGTCGGTCCTTCCAAGAATACGCGGTGTCACAATCTCATTCAAATCTCGTGCTGCCTTGCAACTTAGTCAAACGCCCGCAACTTTCCCAGACATTTTGACCAATCAGCGTCATTAAATTTGCTTCTTCATTCCATCAATCAAAAGGTACTTATATATCCCTTAATCACAAGTGTCTCAAAGGACTGCACAAGCCGCAACGACATCCTCGACTCAGATCCCACATCAGGGCAAGAAAAAACTCAACCCAATGGGCTACAATGAGAAACCTTGGAGGGGACCGCAGATGTTGGAATCCCCCCCCGCCCCTGGGCGACCAGTGCAATGGATGTCAAGTTGATTTAGTTAATAATGTGAGAGTCCAGTCCATAGTGGGGCTAGCAGGGGATCTAGTCAGCAGCGTAGAGATGTCCCTAAATTCACAAATTCTTAAAAAACAGCCCCAAAAAAATTGTACAATTACAACCATAATAATAATAATAATTAATAATATTAATCAATTGATATCATTATTGTAAGTGATACTATATTATAATACTATTACATTTGTAGAGGAACTGCGCCTACACATTGATTGAACTGCCATTTCCTCTCTTGCTTAGTGTGTGATGTCATTCACACACATTCCTGTTGCACATAAACCAGGCTGCAGATCATTGATGCAGCCCCTAGTGGCCAGTAGAAGTACTCCAGCAAGTTAACCTTGCTGTCTAATCAATCAAAGCCACGCCTTTTTTTTTTCTTTTTTTTTTTTTAACACGCAGGGAGACGATCAAAATTTATGCATTGGCTTAGGTCGACAATCAATAAATCAATTAATGGTACAATAACTGTAAATTAACTAAATAACTTCCATATTGCTTCCAACTGTGCAGACTCTGCATCGCGCTCAGCACCCGAGCATGGTCTTCACAAGCACAGAATTATACAGATTTATTTATTTTTTTCTACCCAATTTTCTCAACTAGGAGAGAACTGCACGTCACATTATTCAATGTATATTGTATGTTTTTATAACAGAGATTTGGAGTCCATTTTGTTTCTTCACTTACTTTGGGTATTTTAAAGTTCTTGAACTTCCAATAACAACAGTAGAAAACACTGATTAGATATAAATGGTTTATTTGCGTTTAAAGGGATCACTGGCGTCATTATTCTATTTTGATAACAGTAATGCTTAATTTGGTCTTTAAAATAATGCTGGCCCGCTGGCCACATCCGGACTTGCCAAAGCTTTTAATTTGGTCTGCCAAACTTTACCTAAATTGGATTGATGAAACCATTTAAATTAGGGTTGCTCATGTATGAAGTACCCCTGCCATCCTGCAGGGGGAAACAACGAGGAATGTGTCACAATGAAGCAGCAGTGGGGTGAGTAGAAGAAGACAACTCGGTCAACCCTATTAAAAAATTAAAATTGTGAAAATCGGACTTTTAACGACAGAACAACAAATGGTAAATGGGTTGTACTTGTATAGCGCTTTTTTTTACCCCTTTTTAAGGAGCCCAAAGCGCTTTGACAGCATTTCAACATTCGTCCATTCACACACAAAGTAAGAACGTTTTCCCCGAGCAAGTGCTCGAGTCATTGTTTCCTGTCGGACCTTTTAAGCGACAGACACGGTGTTCTAGAGCAGTGGTCCCCAACCACCGGGCCGCAGAAGAATTTTTTATTAAAAAAAATATATATATATATATTTTTATTTTTATTTTTATTAAATCACCATAAAAAACACAATATACACCTACAATTAGTGCAAAAACCTCCCTTTTTCATGACAAAAACGTCCCTTTTTTATGACAAACAAGAAAAGAAAAGAAAAGGACCCCCCCCGGGCCGCGGAACAAATTATTAAGCGTTGACCGATCCGCGGATACAAAAAGGTTGGGGACCACTGTTCTAGAGGTACAAATCCACACGTGTAAGCTTCTTCACAAAATTTGGTCAAATCTATGTAAGTAGATATTGTGCATAAAGATATTTAGTCTGTTTTGTATCGAAATTGCTGACTTTGTGACGTCTCTAAGTTTAAACAGTAGACGGCGATACACCTCACGTTTAATTGTGATGAGTCACATACCATTACATTGTGTGCAATGTTTGATGTACTGTAGATGTTTAATTTCTATATGCGTAAACATGTGTTGTGTGAACGTAATAACACTAAACCTATTTTATCCATGTAAAATACCCACGGCACATTATGTAAAATACACAATGGCCGCTATACTTAAGTAATGTTTATTTTAGCTTTATATTTTCAGTCTTACATACCTAAATGAAAAAGTAAATACAAATAAGGAAGGAAAATAATTCAAAGGAAGGAACATCAATCTCCAACAAAACTTTCGGAGACTATGGCGATGATGTTTTCATTTTCCAGCATGATCTGGCACCTGCCCACAGTGCCAAAACCACCAGTAACTGCTGTACTGACCATGGCATTACTGTCCTCGATTGGCCTGCCAACTCCCCTGACCTGAACCCCTTAGAGAATTTGTGGGGTATTGTGAAGAAGAAGCTGAAAGACACCAGACCCAATAATGCAAATGAACTAAAGGCCGCTTTTGAAGCATCATGTGCATCCATAACACCTCTGCAATGCCACAGGCTGATTGCTTCCATGCCAGGCCGCATTGATACAGTAATCCGTGCAAAAGGATTCCCTACCAAGTACTGAGTGCATTAATTGACATTTTCAAATATTTGATTTTATCTTTTGCTGTTATATTCACATTTTTTTAGATAAGATTTTAGAGTTTTCTTAAGCTATATGTCATAATCAGCAATATTAAACTAATAAAAGGCTTTCAATATTTCAGTTAATGTGTAATGAATTCAGAATGTATGACATTTTCATGTTTTTAGTTGCATCACAGAAAATAAAGGACTCTATCACAATATTCAAATTTTCTGAGGCAGTCCTGTCTATACATATATAAATGAATATAGCTACAAAGTCGCTAAGCTGGCAACACTGATCCCACCTGTTTCATCTTCTCTGACAACCAGGTGCGTTATGTGTTTGAGGGAAAGCAAACATGTAGCGCTCCATCCATGGTAGCGACTACGGATAAACCAAGACTATATGTGAAACACTGGCCCCCTTAGCAGCGTTGTTCAAAACAAATGCATAACAGTCGTAATGACCAAGTCTGCCTCTGTGACCCCCAAACAGCAAACAAACAAAAGTGGGTTCCCCTGATGATCGAAGTCAAGTCCGAGGGTCCCCGGGAGCGCTCGGCCTCCAGGAACAACAGCAGGCAGAATGAAAACCCTCGCCTGCCTCCCAACGCCAGAAACGACCTCCGAGGTAAGCGGGCGCCACTGCGAAGATGTGATGTCGTCATAACAACCGTATTTGATGTGTTGTTGTTGTTGTTGCAGACTGGCACAGTCAGAAGTACGAGCGAGAGTGGCGTGACGACCACGACGAGGTCTCAAGCGTGAAGAGCGAGGGCGCGCCGTTTCGCGGCGGCTTCAGGGGTCGTGGACGCGGCAGAGGGCGAGGCCGGGGACGAGGCCGAGGTAGAGGCAAGTTCTTTTGCTGCTACTCAGCATCACTACTGTCCTGCCATTTGACTGCAAATTCCGTGACTTTGTGGAAAAATTCCACTTTTGTTGAGAATCCTTCTGATTAGGTCAGCGGTATAGCTCGGTTGGTAGAGTGGCCGTGCCAGCAACTTGAGGGTTGCAGGTTCGATTCCCGCTTCCGCCATCCTAGTCACTGCCGTTCTGTCCTTGGGCAAGACACATTACCCACCTGCTCCCAGTGCCACCCACACTGGTTTAAATGTAACTTAGATATTGGGTTTCACTACGTAAAGCACTTTGAGTCACTTTGAGAAAAGCGCTATATAAATATAATTAACTTCACTTCACTTAAAGGCCTACTGAAATAAGATTTTCTTATTTAGACGGGGATAGCAGGTCCATTCTGTGTGTCATACTTTATCATTTCGTGATATTGCCATATTTTTGCTGAAAGGATTTAGTAGAGAACATCCACGATAAAGTTCGCAACTTTTGGTCGCTAACAGAAAAGCCCTGCCTTTACCGGAAGTCGCAGACGATGACGTCACCCGTTGATGGCTCCTCACATCCTCACATTGTTTTTAATGGGAGCCTCCACAAAAAAAGAGCTTTTCGGACCGAGAAAACGACAACTTCCCCATTAATTTAGCGAGGAAAAAAGATTTGTGTTTGAGGATATTGATAGCGACGGACTAGAAAAATAAAAAATAAACGCAATTGCATTGGGACGGATTCAGATGTTTTTAGACACATTTACTAGGATAATTTGGGAAATCTCTTATCTTTCTATTGTGCTGCTAGTGTTTTAGTGAGTTTAATAGTACCTGATAGTCGGAAGGGTGTATCCACGGGTGTGTTGACGCCAGTGTCTGATGGAAGTCGACGGCAGCTGTACGGAGGGCACAAGCTCAGCTGATCTCCGGTAAGTGCCGACTTTTTACCACAATTTTCTCACCGAAAACTGCTGGTTGACAAGTGGTCGGTATCCATGTTCGCTTGACCGCTCTGATCCATAGTAAAGTTTGACCTCCGGGAATTTTAAACAAGAAATCACTGTGTGGCTAAAGGCTAACGCTTCCCAACTCCATCTTTCTACTTTGACTTCTCCATTATTAATTGAACAAATTGCAAAAGATTCAGCAACACAGATGTCCAAAATACTGTGTAATTATGCGGTTAAAGCAGACAACTTTTAGCTGTGTGTGTGTGCGGCGCTAATGTTTCCTAACTGTCCATGACGTCACGCGTACAAGTCAGCATTCCACGACGTTTTCAACAGGACACTTTGGGGAAAATTTAAAATTGCAATTTAGTAAACTAAAAAGGCCGTATTGGCATGTGTTGCAATGTTAATATTTCATCATTGATATATAAACTATCAGACTGCGTGGTGGGTAGTAGTGGCTTTCAGTAGGCCTTTAACCTTGTTGGAGGTAACGAACCCCACCAGTTTCATATGTTCATTCACCCGACCATTCTTTAGTGACAAAATGTTTTTTTAAATTTAATCTTGATTTGTAAATATTAATCATGAAACTTTGTTATTATATGAAATAAATGCTAATACAGATATATTTTAAAAACAAAGTTACAGGAATGTACACATGATCCCATGTTTACATATAATTGTGCAACATGTGAATGTTTTAGTGGGACCTAAATGCCATATCTGAAAGGGGTACAAATTATTTCCAAAGCAGGACCCCCCCCACCTTGTACAGCTTGTTTTTGCATTTGCTCAAGCATATGGAAAATCAGAGGGGACACTATTTGGGGGTATCCATAATACGCCGATAGAGAGAAGTTTTTATTTACACGATGAGTCGGGTGGGTCTTGACCTCCGCGGCGGAGGCTCCGTCGAACCCCTGAGGCCGACTCACCGAACCCCTTTGGGTTCGATCAAACCCGGTTTAAGAACCAGTGGATTAGGTTATTGCTGTTGTTTCTGGATTATAATGGGCTTGGTGATATGGCGGCAAACTGTATCACGATATACTATATGTTCCGGACTATAAGCTGCTATTTTTTTCCTAGATTTTAAACCCTTCGGCTTATAAAACGTCCGCAGTGTTTTTGCTCGAAACGATTCTTTATTCGTCACTCCAAAACAGTGAAGTGAATTATATTTATATAGCGCTTTTCTCAAGTGACTCAAAGCGCTTTACATAGTGACACCCAATATCTAAGTTACATTTAAACCAGTGTGGGTGGCACTGGGAGCGGGTGGGTAAAGTGTCTTGCCCAAGGACACAACGGCAGTAACTAGGATGGCACAAGCGGGAATCGAACCTGCAACCCTCAAGTTGCTGACACGGCCACTCTACCAACTGAGCTATGCCGCCCCAATGTTTGTAAGTTTTACAACATAACTAAAACAATTCTCACTTATTAAACCTTCCCATGTGTGATGTCTGTCGGGGTGTTTTCACGCATATTTGTACGTGCTATCGTTTTGTAATGAAGTTAGCGTCGTTAGCATTAGCTAGTATGCTCACACGTATACGAGTGTCTGTGTTAGTATTATGACCTTACAATGGCATTCTTTTTGTATTGTTTTGTCAAAATATTTTTCAAAACGTCACCGGGGAGTTATTGAGTCGGTTTAGCTGATTGGAGAGCTAGCTTCCACAGTTAGTGACTTCTGTTTTGTATGATCAGCCGTTAACTGCCGTGTTACAGGCATCAATAATCAAGGGATGTAAGTAAACCTTTACAAAATATTTTTTTGTGTAAATAACTCATTTCACAACGTATATATTTGCGTCCTATAGTCGGTGCTCTTAAAATATGGAAAAACATTTTTATAAAATATTTTTCAAAAATGTTTTGTATGGACCGGAAAATACGGTAAGTGTTTAATATCAGTGGAAAAATATTTTTCAAAAATGTTTTATATGGACCGGAAAATACGGTAAGTGTTTAATATCAGTGGAAAAATATTTTTCAAAAATGTTTTATATGGACCGGAAAATACAGTAAGTGTTTAATATCAGTCGATTTATATTTGTTATATTTTATTATATATTTATGACCTATCAAAAATGAGGTGCAGGAGATCAATATGCTAAATGTAAAAAAATTTCCCTATACTTTATCAAAAAAAGATTTGTCAATTGATATTAAAGGCCTACTGAAATGAGATTTTCTTATTTAAACGGGGATAGCAGGTCCATTCTATGTGTCATACTTGATCATTTCACGATATTGCCATATTTTTGCTGAAAGGATTTAGTAGAGAAAGTCAACGATAAAGTTCGCATCTTTTAGCTCTTCCTGAAAAAGCATCGCCTTTACCGGTATTCGCAGACAGTGACGTCACATGTTGAGGGCTCCTCACGTATTCACATTGATTTTAATGGGAGCCTCCAACAAAAACAGTGATTCGGACCGAGAAAACGACAATTTCCCCATTAATTTTAGCGAGGATGAAAGATTTGTGTTTGAGGATATTGATAGCGACGGACTAGAAGAAAAAAAACGAGTTAAAAAAAAATCAAAAAAACAAAAACGCGATAGCATTGGGACGTATTCCGATGTTTTTAAACACATTTACTAGGATAATTCTGGGAAATCCCTTATCTTTCTATTGTGTTACTAGTGTTTTAGTGAGTTTAATATTACCTGATAGTCGGAGGGGTGTGTCCACGGGTGTGTTGACGCCATGTCTCACGGGTGTCGACGGCAGCTGTATGGACGACACAAGCTCAGCTTATATCCGGTAATCGGCGACTTTTTAACCGCAATTTTCTCACTGAAACCTGCTGGTTGACATTCGGTTGGGATCCATGTCTGCTTGACTGCGCTCTGATCCATAGTAAAGTTTCAGCTCCGGGAATTTTAAACAAGGAATCACCGTGTGTTTGTGTGGCTAAAGACTAAAGCTTCCCAACTCCATCTTTCTACTGTGACTTCTCCAATATTAATTGAACAAATTGAAAAAGATTCAACACAGATCTCCATAATACTGTGTCATTATGCCGTTAAGGCAGACGACTTTTACCTGTGTGTGTGTGTAGCGCTCATACTTCCTAAAAACGCGTGACGTCCTGCGTACACGTCATCATTACACGACGTTTCCAAGACAAAACTCCCAGGAAATTTAAAATTGTAATTTAGTAAACTAAAAAAGGCCGTATTGGCATGTGTTGCAATGTTAATATTTCATCATTGATGTATTAACTATCAGACTGCGTGGTGGGTAGTAGTGGCTTTCAGTAGGCCTTAAAGGAGTTTTTTCACATTTTGACCAAAATACAACTATCGATATCCACATTGTGTATGTGCTGAAAGATTCATTTATGATTGCTGTCTTTGATAAAAACTTAACTGATTTAGGTTTTGCTCACATTTGCTTTCTTTTATTTGGACTTGCTGGGTTGGTACTTTACCAAACACTTGTAGCAAACATGTTTAAGAAATGCAAATAATATCAAGGTATTACTTAAGTGGAAAATAATGAATGTTAAAAATATATCAAACAAACCAATAACGAAGTGATCACTGCAAACTTGTGCATTATTTGACTCTGCTCCCTTGGACTGGAGTGTGTGAGGCTTTTCTCGTTGTTTTGTAAAATCTTGCACTCGTTTGTCCTTTTTGAATTCCTCTCGTAGAACTCAGAAGAAACGTTTATCCTTTTCACAATTCAAACGATCCGTACAGCCGAAGACAACACGAGCAGAGAGCATATTTTCTTGTAGAAAGGCTGAATGAGCCGCACGTGACGTTCGTAAAATCCAAGCATGGCACAATTGGCCTTGTGCGAGTACTGCACCACTTTTACTTCTTTCAATGCCTTCATTCAGGACGAGAATGGTCATTTGAAGCTGCTTCCCTGGTTATTAACAATGAATTCATTCATTGTAACAATAAGGTTTCTCCACCTTCAATAGTCTACGCTTCCTCGTCAGATGTAACATGCAGACGTGCTGTTTATATGATGATTTGTTCATGTCTCTTCTCTGACCTAAAACCACTGGAGAGGACTTTCACAACTCTGATGTCAGCATTGATGCTTCAACAAATTCTTGCGTAACTCCTTCCTGGTGACACTTGTGGCACCAAATTAGTGTCGCCGGTCTTCACGTGTCCCAGATAAAAGCGCTACCAACTGTCTTAGGTAAGGGAAGGATATGTTATTTTCCAGATGAAATGGCAAATTTAGCAAAAAGAAAGCAATAGTTTTAGTGGGAGAGCAGCAGACAAAACAAGCGATGAAGAATAATAACACGAGTGATGGAATGAGGAAAAAGGTTGAGTTGTGTCTGCTGCTTGTATCACCTCCTGGAGTTCTCTTTTTGCTTGTTTCTTTTTGCCTTGTCACACACAAGACAACGTACTATCAATGCTTTGTGATTTTGAATCTACATTTTACCTCCACGTGTCCTCTCAGGCCACTACGACTACCACCAAGGCTACAAGTCCTACGACATGAAAGACGGACCTTACGGACAGAAGGCGGGCAACTCTGTGACGTACTACTACGACAACATGAGCAGCAGCGACCTGTACTCTGTGGACCAGGACCTGCTGAAGGACTACATCAAGCGGCAGATGTGAGTGGGACCAGTAGAAGGGTTGCTCGTTTCATGCTGTAGAAGTGATGAGTTTTCCATGTCTCTTCTCTGAAAAAAACTACAATGAAGAGAACTTATTCTTCCCTGATCTCAGCAAGACACTGAAAGTTGATCTGTTCTTG
Organism: Nerophis ophidion; assembly: GCF_033978795.1. Taxonomy (NCBI): domain Eukaryota; kingdom Metazoa; phylum Chordata; class Actinopteri; order Syngnathiformes; family Syngnathidae; genus Nerophis; species Nerophis ophidion. The sequence continues at coordinate 76,308,585 of NC_084614.1, forward strand.
TTTGGAGGTCTATATTAACGGCTGCAATGTGCCTTCCCACAGCGAGTACTACTTCAGCCTGGACAACCTGGAGCGGGACTTCTTCCTACGCAGGAAGATGGACGATGAAGGCTTCCTGCCTATCGGACTCATTGCCAGCTTCCACAGAGTGCAGGCCCTCACCACCGACCTCAACCTCATTCTGGAAGTAAGTGCACGTTTCTCCCTATAAACCCTTCTGAGTCACGGGTTAGATTAGCACTCCTTGCTTTTCAATCAATCAATCAATCTTTATTCATATAGCACTAAATCACAAGTGTCTCAAAGGGCTGCACAAGCCACAACGACATCCTCTGTTCAGATCACACATAAGGGCAAGGAAAAACTCGCAACCCAGTGGGATGTCAATGAGATTGACTATGAGAAACCTTGGAGAGGACCGCAGATGTGGGTGGAGACTGAATGCAATGGACGTCGAGTGGGTCTAGCATAATATTGTGAAAGTCCAGTCCATATTGGATTTTTCAGTAAAACTGCCCAGTAAATATGTTTTAACACATTTAATATGAATCCATATAACCGTCTAAAATTTACATTAAAAGTATCGAATGTATAATTGGAAATACAAGTGTAAACAACCAAGTCATGCTGTCCCGATACTAACAGTTTGGTATCTGTATCGGTACCAAAATGTATTTTTTTAAAGAAATACACAGGACCACAAAAAATTGTGAAATTAGATATTTACATAGGGAAAATTTTGTAAATGTTTATTTACATTCTAATTGTTTCCAAACGGTGCTGGTGCTTTAAAATACAATACGTCCGACACTGATTGTTATTTATTACTTTCGGTACTCTTGTCTTGTTCTGTATATTGTACACAGTATTTTGTATTTCTATAGTGTTTTGTATTTTGTACAGCAGGGGTCACCAACCTTTTCGAAACCAAGAGCTACTTCTTGGGTACTGATTAATGCGAAGGGCTACCAGTTTGATACACACTTAAATAAATTGCCAGAAATAGATAATTTGCTCAATTTACCTTTAATATATATATATATATATATATATATATGTGTGTGTGTGTGTGTGTATATGTATATATATATGTGTGTGTGTGTGTGTATATGTATATATATATGTGTGTGTGTGTGTGTATATGTATATATATATGTGTATATGTATATGTGTATATGTATATATATATGTATATATATATATATGTATATGTATATATGTATATATATATATATATATATATATATATATATATATATATATATGTATATATATATATGTATATATATATATATGTATATATATATATATATATATATATATATATATATATATATATATATATATGTATGTATATATATATATATATATATATATATATATATATATATATATGTATGTATATACATATATATATATATATATGTATATATATATATATATATATATGTATATACATATATATATATATATATATGTATATATATATATGTATATATATATATATATATATATATATATATATATATATATATATATATATATATGTATGTATATATATATATATATATATATATATATATATATATATATATGTATGTATATATATATATATATATATATATATATATATATATATATATGTATGTATATACATATATATATATATATATGTATATATATATATATATATATATGTATATACATATATATATATATATATATATATATATATATATATGTATATATATATATATATATATATGTATATACATATATATGTATATTTCTGTCAGTCATTCCGCGGTACATTTTTTTGCCTTTTACGGAAGGTTTTTTGTAGAGAATAAATGATGAAAAAAAACACTTAATTGAACGGTTTAAAAGAGGAGAAAACACGAAAAAAATGAAAATTTAATTTTGAAACATAGCTTATCTTCAATTTCGACTCTTTAAAATTCAACCGAAAAAAACAAGAGAAAAACTAGCTAATTCGAATCTTTTTGAAAAAAATTTAAAAAAGAATTTATGGGACATCATTACTCATTTTTCCTGATTAAGATTAATTTTTGAATTTTGATGACATGTTTTAAATAGGTTAAAATCCAATCTGCACTTTGTTGGAATATATAACAAATTGGACCGAGCTATATTTCTAACAAACACAAATCATTATTTCTTCTAGATTTTCCAGAACAAAAAATTTAAAAGAAATTCAAAATAATTTGAAATAAGATTTAAATTTGATTCCACAGATTTCCTAGATTTGCCAGAATAATCTTTTTGAATTTTAATCATAATAAGTTTGAAGAAATATTTCACAAATATTCTTCGTCGAAAAAACAGAAGCTTAAGTGAAGAATTAAATTAAAATCTATTTATTATTCTTTACAAAAAAAAAAAACTTGAACATTGATTTAAATTGTCAGGAAAGAAGAGGATGGAATTTAAAAGGTAAAAAGGTATATGTGTTTAAAAATCCTAAAATCATTTTTAAGGTTGTATTTTTTCTCTAAAATTGTCTTTCTGAAAGTTATAAGAAGCAAAGTGAAAAAATAAATGAATTTATTTAAACAAGTGAAGACCAAGTCTTTAAAATATTTTCTTGGATTTTTAAATTCTATTTGAGTTTTGTCTCTCTTAGAATTAAAAAATGTTGAGCAAAGCGAGACCAGCTTGCTAGTAAATAAATAAAATTAAAAAAAAATAGAGGCACCTCACTGGTAAGTGCTGCTATTTGAGCTATTTTTTAGAACAGGCCAGCGGGCGACTCATATGGTCCTTACGGGCTACCTGGTCCCGCGTTGGTGACCCCTGTTGTACAGGATTGCTTATTATTTTTATTGAATAGTAGTCTGTTTATTTCAATTGTTAGTTTTTCCTTTATTACCTCTTTTGTTATTTATTTTTACCACCATATTTGTTCCCACTACTGCACCTTAAGCTGGAGTCCTTAATCTCGTTATATGCAAATATAATGACAATAAAGTCCATTCTATTCTAACACAGCAGTAAAATGGCTGAACACACAAAACAGAAGTCATCGTCATGGACCCACTAGCTGCGGAAGCAAGCTCTCCAATCAGCTAAAAAATTTCAATAACTCAACGATGACGTCTTGGTGAATTTATTGAGGAATTTGTGAAACTGAAACAAAACAAAAAGAGTGTCATAGTAAAAGTTAATATAGCTAACACAGACACTCGTAAACGTATGAGCATATTTAATTTTCCTGACGGAACTGTCCTAAAGGAATCAATAAAGTACTAGCTATCCATCTATTAGCTAATGCTAACAACGCTAGCATCATTACACTACAATTTACCATGAATTGATTTGCGTGGACCCTGACTTAAATAAGTTGAAAAACTTACTCGGGTGTTACCATTTAATGGTCAAATGTACGCAATATGTACTGTACTGTACAATCTACTAATAAAAGTCTCAACCAATCAAAAAAGCACGTACAAATATGCGTGAAAACACTCCTCCAGACATCACACATGGGACAGTTTAGTAAGTACAAACAGTTTTAGTTATATTGTAATACTTACAAACGTTGCTTGGAGTGATGAATAAAGAACCCATACGAGTTGAAACGCTATGGACTGCTAGAAGACTGAGCAGCACTTCTACTTCCGGTTGAAAGGACTAAATGGAAGGACACTGCGGCGCCTGCAGTGAGCGAACTCGTCCAAAAGATGTCGCCATAGCACAATAAAACCCTTTTTCAGTTATTTCCTTGTTTTTTTTTAACTATTACATAATAGTCATTAGTAAATTAAAATCCCACAATTAGCTGCATTGTTTTATTAGCCACAGGGGAAAAGGAGCGGCCCATAGTCTGAAATTTACAGTACGGACTTTACACGGCTTCCGCTTGTAAGTGCTCTGTGTGTTGACTAGCCTGTGCCTAGGCTCATATTACCAGCAATGTCACCTCGGGGCGTCATTATGTCCATGAAAAAAGTAAGTATTTTTCAAAGGCAGTATAGTATGTTTTGTAATTAATTTGTACCGAGGTACTCTGTTAGTATTAGTATACCCTACAACTTAGGTCAATAATTAACCTTCAATGCCTCGGGAGGGCTCAACCAGTTATAATTAACTATGTACTCTACAAATAATTTTACTATTCATTACTATATACACTACACTATCAATATTACAACTTATTAAAACTATGTACACAGCGACTAATTCTCCCTCTGCAACTAAACAGCCTTTGATTTTCATGTTTCAGTGCCTTTTTTACTTTCACTCTCTAAGTGGGTATAATGGACACAACTTGACAACACAATGACAAAATCACGAACAGTGTTAATCATAACTGAATTTACTTGACTATTTACTTCCAAAGACATGCACCTGGGGATAGGTTGATTGGCAACACTAAATTGGCCCTAGTGTGTGAATGTGAGTGTGAATGTTGTCTGTCTATCTGTGTTGGCCCTGCGATGAGGTGGCGACTTGTCCAGGGTGTACCCCGCCTTCCGCCCGATTGTAGCTGAGATAGGCGCCAGCGCCCCCCGAGACCCCAAAAGGGAATAAGCGGTAGAAAATGGATGGATGGATGGATTTACACCAAAGACTGGTATGCATGTAGAAGTCTGCACTTGGGATACAAATAGAACCAGAGCTTCTGTTTTTCTGCGGCTCCATTGCGAGCAGATATGAGGTGATGGACTCTTAAAGGGGAACATTATCACCAGACCTATGTAAGCGTCAATATATACCTTGATGGTGCAGAAAAAAGACCATCTATTTTTTTTTACCGATTTCCGAACTCTAAATGGGTGAATTTTGGCGAATTAAACGCCTTTCTGTTAAACGCGCTGGAAGCGATGACGTCAGAATGTGACGTCGCCGAGGTAACACACCCACCATTTTCATTTTCAACACATAACAAACACCGGGTCTCAGCTCTGTTATTTTCCGTTTTTTTGACTATTTTTTGGAACCTTGGAGACATCATGCCTCGTCGGTGTGTTGTCGGAGAGTGTAACAACACTAACAGGGAGGGATTCAAGTTGCACCACTGGCCCCAAGATGCCAAAGTGTCTGTCGCCAGACCCCCATTGAATGTGCCAGAGTGTCTCCACATTTTACCGGCGATGCTAAAGCAGACATGGCACAGAGATGCATGGATAACCTGCAGATGCATTTGCAACTATATTACGTTTCCTTCCACCCACATTTAATGCGAAAAAAACACTTACCAATCGACGGATTGAAGTTGCTCCAGTGTCAAAAGATGCGAAAGTCCTGATCGTTTGGTCCGCACATTTTACCGGCGATGCTAACGCAGCTATTCGGCCATGCTATGGCAATGAATAGCGTCAATAGCTATTCGCTCAATAGCTTCAGTTTCTTCTTCAATATTTTCATACTCCAACCACCTGTTTAAATACATGCGTAATCTGTTGAATCGCTTAAGTCGCTGAAATCCGAGTTTGAATCCGAGCTAATCACACTATATCTTGCTGTGGTATTCCCATTGTTTGTTTACATTGGCAGCACTGTGTGACGTCACAGGGAAATGGCCAGTGTCTTCGCAGAGAGCGAAAATAAGGCACTTTAAAGCTTTATTTAGGGATATTCCGAGACCGGTAAAATTTTGAAAAAAACTTCAGAAAATACAACTAGCCACTGGGAACTGATTTTTATTGTTTTTAACCCTTTTGAAATTGTGTTAATGTTCCCCTTTAAGGATTCCTATAAATGCGATTTATTTCCTTGGTGTAACTACTTGTTTTTAAACAAGAAATATGTATCATCAGACGAGTTGGGAAATGATGAGATAATCATGTCTCTTCTCTGACATTAAATCACTGGAGAGAAACGTCAACTCTGATCCCAGCTGGCAAAGGAAAGAAAAAAAGAGTTGTGAAAGTCTGGATGAGACAGCTTGATTCCACTGACGCCTTCATGCTCTTCCTGCAGGCTCTGAAGGACAGCAAAGTAGTGGAGCTGATCGACATGAAGATCCGACGCAAGGTGGAGCCGGAGAAGTGGCCCCTCCCAGGACTGACTGTGCCAAACCACACCGATTTTTCTCAACTCATAAACTGCCCGGAATTTGTGCCCAGACAGGTCACGGAAGAGCCCAGAGGTCAGCAGAATATGCATTTCTGATAGGGGTGCAAAAAAACAGAAATTATTTTCAAATGAATCGCAATTCTTATGTGTAACGATTCATAATCAGATTAAAAAAAAAAATGGGTTGAAAAAAATCTTTTAGGTAATATAACATTTATCAGAGCTGTTTATCTATTTTATGGAGGAATGTAGTTAATCATAGAACTGGCACCCAAAGTTATTAAAAAGTATTAATTTTGAATCAAGAATCGCTGAATCCAATTGTGTGTTGTTTAAAGATCAGAGCCCTAATTTCTTAGCTAACATTTGGATGAGTCACTTTGGTGGTTGAACAGGTTAACTTAGACGTGTCGTTTCACTAAGACCTAATCCTTGTACCACAGGCACAAGTCAAAAACACAGATTTTAATGAAATGCTTTTTTTTTTTTAAGTGATATAAATTTGTGATTTATTTTTATTTTAAATGCTAGGCTAAGCCACAGCGCCTCAAATCTTATATTTTTTCTGTAAACTGAATTTAATAGGAAAAACGTGAAAAAAAGTATTTTCTTTTCTGAATATACCCCGCCTTCCGCCCGATTGTAGCTGAGATAGGCACCAGCGCCCCCCGCGACCCCAAAGGGAATATGCGGTAGAAAAATGGATGGATAGATGGCTTGAATTTTAGGTTGTCTTGACAACAGTCCAATATCAGCAAACAAACAAGTATGGGATTATATGGGCTTGTATGTAAAATGTCCGATATAAACTTGGATACGCGCTATCTAGTAGCGCGTTTACTTGTCATTTGCAAAAGATAAACATGGTAGGCTATTAGCTACACAGCAACTAAGACGGCTAAGATAGCTATTGCTGGGTTGCATATGGCGTCACGTCTGCTTTGCTTCGTTGCGGTGTAATGAACATGGAGGACAAACAGGCTTCAAAGAATTAAGTGGAAGATGCATCAGTAAGTAAAGAGTTTGAGTCGAAATTGCTGTGCTGTTACAAAAATTTAACTGAAAGATAGGAAAGACCTTTCATAAAGTCCTGAAAGAAGTGGTACATAAAAGGATTAAAGTCAGAGAAATTACAAAAGTGCGTGGAGGGAAATGGTTCTCAAACATGTAGCTTTCATCTTGTGGAGTACAGTCAGTCCATGTTCGTGTTTGCAGCGACTACTTTGTAAAATAGAATAAAATGCCTTTTGTTATCACTATACACAGATACAGTGAGATTAAAAGCAACTTCAGTATCAGTGCGACAGTCTATAAATATGCAAAACATAGGAAGGAAAGAAAAGAAAAAACAGGCTTCAAAGAATTAAGTGGAAGATGCATCAATAAGTAAAGAGTTTGAGTCGAAATTGCTGTGCTGTTACAAAAATTTAACTGAAAGATAGGAAAGACCTTTCATAAGGTCCCGAAAGAAGTGGTACATAAAGGGATTAAAGTCAGAGAAATTACAAAAGTGCGTAGAGGGAAATGGTTCTCAAACATGTAGCTTTCATCTTGTGGAGTACAGTCAGTCGATGTTCGTGTTTGCAGCGACTACTTTGTAAAATAGAATAAAATGCCTTTTGTTATCACTATACACAGATACAGTGAGATTAAAAGCAACTTCAGTATCAGTGCGACAGTCTATAAATATGCAAAACATAGGAAGGAAAGAAAAGTAAAATAGTGCAAAAAGGAGGTAAGGTGCACAGTCCAGTCCTGAGAACGAATGATTGTTTGAACATTTGATTTGTTAGAGAAACTTTCTGTGATGCAATGAAGTTTATTCTTTACTATACAAGTAGTGTTTGAGAGCAGAACTAAATGTAAGAAAGGACAAAAGATGAAATAAGTTTGTGTTATTTAAAAAAAATGTTATGTTTTACAAAGACCTCTGATTGTGGGAATAAACTAACATCCTGGTAATACAGTAGGGCAAAAAAGTATTTATTCAGCGACCGATTGTGCAAGTTCTCCCACTTAAAAAGATGACGGAGGTCTGTAATTTTCATCATAGGTACACTTCAACTCTGAGAGACAGAATGTGAAAAAAAATTCCAGGAATTCACATTGTAGGAATTTTAAAGAATTTATTTGTAAATTATGGTGGAAAATAAGTATTTGGTCACTTCAAACAAGGAAGATCTCTGGCTCTCACAGACCTGTAACTTCTTCTTTAAGAAGCTCTTCTGTTCTCCACTCGTTATCTGTAATAATGGAACCGGTTTGAACTCGTTATCTGTATAAAAGACACCTGTCCACAGCCTCAAACAGTCAGACTCCAAACTCCACTATGGCCAAGACCAAAGAGCTGTTGAAGGACACCAGGAAAAGAATTGTAGACCTGCACCAGACTGGGAAGAGTGAATCTACAATAGGCAAGCAGCTTGGTGTGAAAAAGTCAACTGTGGGAGCAATTATCAGTAAATGGAAGACATACAAGACCACTGATAATCTCCCTCGATCTGGGGCTCCACGCAAGATCTCATCCCGTGGAGTCAAAATGAATGAAATAAGTTTATTTCGGTCATATAATCAATCAACCATTTTGCGTGATCAGTTTTACAGTACAGGTTATACATAAACAATCATACACATTTACACACAAAAGAAAAGAAAAAGAATGACCGAAAAAGGAATTAGCTGAAGCCAAAGCTTGAACGGTGAGCAAAAATCCCAGAACCACACGGGAGGACCTGGTGAATGACCTGCAGAGAGCTGGGACCAAAGTAACAAAGGTTACCATCAGTAACACACTACGCCGACAAGGACTCAAATCCTGCAGTGCCAGACGTGTCCCCCTGCTTAAGCCAGTGCATGTCCAGGCCCGTCTGAAGTTTGCCAGAGAGCACATGGATGATACAGCAGAGGATTGGGAGAATGTTATGTGGTCAGATGAAACCAAAATAGAAGTTTTTGGTAAAAACTCAACTCGTCGTGTTTGGAGGAAGAAGAATACTGAGTTGCATCCCAAGAGCACCATACCTACTGTGAAGCATGGGGGTGTAAACATCATGCTTTGGTGCTGTTTTTCTGCTAAGGGGACAGGACGACTGATCCGTGTAAAGGAAAGAATAATTGGTGCCATGTATCGTGAGATTTTGAGGCAAAACCTCCTTCCATCCAATAGGCTGAAGCCAAAGCTTGAACGGTAAGCAAAAATCCCAGACTGGGAAGAGCCAAAACCTCCTTCCATCAGTGAGAGTTGATGGAAGGAGGCTGGGTCTTCCAGCATGACAATGATCCCAAACACACCGCCCGGGCAACAAAGGAGTGGCTCCGTAAGAAGCATTTGAAAGTCCTGGAGTGGCCTAGTCAGTCTCCAGACCTCTACTCCATAGAAAATCTGTGGAGGGAGTTGAAAGTCCTTGTTGCTCGGCGACAGCCCAAAAACATCACTGCTCTCGAGAAGTTCTGCATAGAGGAATGGGCCAGCTACGGTGTGCAAACCTGGTAAAGTCCACTAGTAATCATTTGACCCTGTTATTGCCAACAAAGGTTATATTACAAAGTATTAAGTTGAGATTTTGTTATTGACCAAATACTTATTTTCCACCATAATTTACAAATACATTCTTTAAAATTCCTACAATGTGAATTCCTGGATTTTATTTCCACATTCTTGTCTCTCACAGTTGAAGTGTACCTATGATGAAAATTACAGACCTCTGTCATCTTTTTAAGTGGGAGAACTTGCACAATCGCTGGCTGACTAAATACTTTTTTGCCCCACTGTATATACTATATATACTATATACTAACACTGATATACTATGAATATACTATTTAGTGTATTACTATTAAACAAAACATTCCGTTGTCATTTGGGCTTCCACAGGTTCTCCCAGGGCCTCGACGCTCATGAAGCCTACACTCAAACACGACTCTGACACGCCTTCCAACCTTAAGACGATGCCCAAGGGCCTCTCCGCCAGCCTACCTGATCTGGACTCCGAGTCTTGGATAGAGGTCAAAAAGAGGCCCAGACCTTCGCCAGCCAGACCCAAGGTAAGCGCAGAGAAACGATCCCCACCATGTTCACTCATGCCTGCTCGCGATCCTGTCCTCATTCTCAACTCATTGTCATTCCGTCATCATCTTCCACCTCCCGTGGTCTAACGCAGACGCCCTCCTTGCAGCAGCAGAAGGAAAAGGAAGACTCGAACCGCTCACCGCTGCCTCATAGTGGCTCCTCCCCTTCCCCTGCCACACCAGGAAATAAGGTGAAGAAGGCACCACATGATCGCATTTTTAAAGACAAACTGATCTAACGAGTTGTCTAATCAGGACGGCGGCGAGCAGGACGAGCCCGAGGAGCTGGACTTTATGTTCGACGAGGAGATGGCGCAGATGGACGGTCGGCGCAACACTTTCACCGACTGGTCCGACGAGGACACGGACGGCGAGATCGACGACCACGACGTCAACAAGATCCTGATCGTTACGCAGACGCCTCCCTACCTGAGGAAGCACCCGGGCGGCGACCGCACGGGACACCACACGTCACGCGCGAAGCTCTCCAGCGAGCTGGTCAAGGTGATCAACGACGGCCTCTTCTACTACGAGCAGGACCTGTGCGACGACACGTACGAGCCGGAGTACGCCACCATCAAGGTGAGGCCATTTCAAGAAATAAAATGCAATGAACTCCGCTACCGTGCCTCAGAACCAGTCTGGTCTGCAACGTTCTCACAATGAACTACATTTTTTAAAATATTTTGCAACCAGCATAACGCAAATATACTTCATGCTCATGCGCCAAGATGGCAGCTTATGCTATGCCGGCTGTCTCCTCCCCCTTAAACTAATCCCATCTCTCTTTGTTTGCTGCAACAAGACACGTCAACAAGCTAAATCCAGGCAGGTGAAATGTCTGCATTTTTAAACATTCATTCCCGCATCAAAATGGCCATTCTAAGTACATGATTGATTGATTATTTTATTAGTAGGTTGCACAGTACAATACATATTCCGTACAATTGACCACTAAATGGTAACACCCATAAGGTTTTCAACTTGTTTAAGTCAGGGTCCACGTTAATTAACTCATGGTAAAACATGCTAATTTATCTGTGGTAGTAGTGTACCGTATTTTTCGGAGTATAAGTCGCACCTGCCAAAAATGCATAATAAAGAAGGAAAAAAACATATATAAGTCGCACTGGACTATAAATCGCATTTTTTGGGGAAATTTATTTGATAAAACCCAACACCAAGAATAGACATTTGAAAGGCAATTTAAAATAAATAAAGAATAGTGAACAACAGGCTGAAAAAGTGTACATTATATGAGGCATAAATAACCAACTGAGAAGGTGCCTGTAACATATTATGGAAAGAGTCATTCAAATAACTATAACATATAGAACATGATATACGTTTACCAAACAATCAGTCACTCCTAAACGCTAAAACCTATGAAATCTTATACGTCTAGTCTCTTACGTGAATGAGTTAAACAATATTATTTGATATTTTACGGTAATGTGTTAATAATTTCACACATAAGTCGCTCCTGAGTATAAGTCGCACCCCCGGCCAAACTATGAAAAAAACTGCGACTTATAGTCCGAAAAATACGGTACTCAAAGCAGTAAAATGATAAAAAAAACATACCGTATTTTTCGGACTATAAGTCGAAGTTTTTTTCATAGTTTGGCCGGGGGTGCGACATATACTCCAGAGCGACTTATGTGTAAAAAAAATTTAACACATTACCGTAAAATATCAAATAATATTATTTATCTCATTCTCGGAGGAGACAGAGAAAATGTCAGCAATCGTCAAATACACGTAAACCAATAAGAATTTGGCGGGGGCGGGTCATGGCAGAAGTGCATTGTGGGTCATGGAGTGCTAACTGCTATATGCTTTATGTTACTGCCGTAGCTATTAAAATGGATCATTTCATCGTTGGCGGTAACTTATAAAAACTGAGAAGGGCTGAACAAAAATTGGACCGAAAAGCAAATCATGTACTGCAGATTACAAGCTGGACCTAGTGAAATATGCAACAGAAAATGACAAGAGGAAGCGGCACATACCTTTGGACTTGGCAGAGTTGTTTAGAAGCGACATCGAGGAAGAAGATTTAATCAGATTTAGCGATTAGGAGTGACAGATAGTTTGGTAAAGGTATAGCATGTTCTATATGTTATAGTTATTTGAATGACTCTTACCATAATATGTTACGTTAACATACCAGGCACCTTCTCAGTTGGTTATTTATGCCTCATATAACGTACACTTATTCAGTCTGTTGTTCACTTTTCTTTATTTATTTTAAATTGCCTTTCAAATGTCTATTCTTGGGGTTGGATTTTATCAAATACATTTCCCCCAAAAATGCGACTTATACTCCAGTGCGACTTATATGTTTTTTCCCTTCTTTATTATGCATTTTCGGACGATGCCACATATACTCTGGAGCGACATATCATCCGAAAAATACGGTAATTGTCCTATATTATTTAAATGATTTATTCTAATAATTTCTGGTCAGCTTCTAATGTCTAATATTTCATAGGTTTATACAGCAAGTGACATTGATACCTATAAAGGTTGTCTGTTTAGTGTTTACACTCAATTTATTGTGGGGCAAGGAAAGCAAAAAAGATTTGCAAATGTCATTGTCATGTTTAAATAAAAAAATAGTCCTTGTTTATTTCCATGTTTTTAAAATTAGGTAAAAAAGTATTCATACCGACTAGATACAAAATGAGCTGAGCAAATATGAAGGTTATCCACATTATTCACATCCAGACTTTGTTTGAGGCTGGCAAACTGTGATCGCTTTCTTTCCTATTAGTAAATCTCTCTGTCTGCACTCTGTTTTTCACAACTTTGTTCAGATACAGTAGTACTGAGGTGTCAAACGTGACACGGCCGTATCAGGCCAGCTAACAGGTTTTATCTGGCCCGCGGGATGAGTTTGCCAAGTATAAAAATGAGGCGAAATTTTTTTAATGAGAGACGCTGATTTTTATAAATTTGTCCACTAGATGTCGCAATAACAATTCTTTGTATTTTTGTAGATTATGCGCAACATATGCATTAAAAATAAATAAATGAATAAAAAACACGTTAGTGCACCAGTCAAGGAAAATGAGCGAACTACATAAATACCATGAATTGATTAACGTGGACCCCGACTTAAACAAGTTGAACAATTTAATCGGGTGTTACCATTTAGTGGTCAATTGTACGGAATATGTACTGAACTGTGAAATTTACTAATAAAAGTATCAATCAATCAAAACCATCCTGTAATTTGACTTTTATATATTTTTTTTTTTTTTTTTTGATGGATTGAAAATTAACACCAATGAGTTGACTGATGAACATCCATCCATCCATCCATCATCTTCCGCTTATCCGAGGTCGGGTCGCGGGGGCAGCAGCCTAAGCAGGGAAGCCCAGACTTCCCTCTCCCCAGCCACTTCGTCTAGCTCTTCCCGGGGGATCCCGAGGCGTTCCCAGGCCAGCCGGGAGACATAGTCTTCCCAACGTGTCCTGGGTCTTCCCCGTGGCCTCCTACCAGCTGGACGTGCCCTAAATACATCCCTAGGGAGGCGTTCGGGTGGCATCCTGACCAGATGCCCGAACCACTTCATCTGGCTCCTCTCGATGTGGAGGAGCAGCGGCTTTACTTTGAGTTCCTCCCGGATGGCAGAGCTTCTCACCCTATCTCTAAGGGAGAGCCCCGCCACACGGCGGAGGAAACTCATTTCGGCCGCTTGTACCCGTGATGAACATTATCACATTATTTTTTTCAAAAAGTATAAATAAGGACAAACATAGAATACTAATAACCGCAAAAGTAAGTTTTAAAAAACATTATGATTTGTACATTTTCAGAATGTCCTTTTTCTATGTTTAAACAAAGAAAACAATCTGAAGTTGTCTGTCTTTTTAAGTTACCGTGCCTTTATTTTACCAGTCCGGCCCACTTGGGAGTAGATTTTTCTCCTTGTGGCCCCCAATCTAAAATGAGTCCGACACCCTTGCAGTAGTAGTACTGGAGATGCAAAAACGCTGCAAAAGTTAACCATTTAGCTTTAGTCGAGATGCTAAAACTCCCTTTTACAGACTATAATTATGTACTATTATAATAATAATTATTATAATTATGTTATTGTTGTGCTTTCCTCTACCTTTGCTGATGTCCTGCTTGTTGTTACATAAACAACACACTTGATATGACGCACACTGCGCTTTTTGACAGAAAACACTTCTATGGTTAATGTAAAAAATAGCTGTTGTGTTGTTTGATAATATTTTTTTAATTAGTTTACGAAAGAGACTTTTCTGCTGTATTTAGTTTAACTATTTTGTTTTCCAATTTAAAATAGCAGTGAATTAATTCATATACTTAGACTGCCAAAATGAATTGTATTTCTTTCTTTGTACTTTTTCGTCCCTGTGGGTATGAAAAGGTCTTGAATTATATTCAATATGGTCTTAAGAGTCTTAAAAAGTCTTGAATTTGACTTGTTGAAACCTGCAGAGACCCTTATTAGTACTTTTTGAAAAATGTATGCATATTTAAAAATACCGCGATAATAACTGATCATTTTAATCACAATAACCGGGACAAGAAATGTGACATCCTCAATTTTAACGCTAAATGTTAAAGGCCTAATTCTGAAAGCCATTAACACGAAAGTTAAAATAACAGAGCGTCCAGAAAGTGATTGTAGTTCAAAACTGTGAAGCCTTCATGTTTGCTTGTTAAAAAAAAAAAAAAAGGCAAAACCAATTCCAGGAAGTTTCTGACCGCTTCCGCTGTGGCACAAAATTATTCTCCTTCGTGGTTGAGACATTTCTGGATGCAGGAACGCGACGCAGAACAGACGTTTGTGTTTAGAGCTCTCAATTGTTCTTTTGTGAGACCTTCTCGTGCTCGCCGGCGCTCATCCAGTGCCGTGTGGAACAGCTGTTTTGGAGTAAATAAAGCCCACATGTTCGGCCGAGGCCTGAGCTGACCCGGTGTTGAACGGCGAAGGCAAAGATGGACACTCAAAGACCCGAAGAGGTGTGCGAGGAAGCATCAAGCGTGAGTTTGTTGATGGGACTTGTTTTGCTTTCAAGGCTTGTTTTTGGGATGCAGCAACCATTGTTGTTATTTTTAAAGAGACATCCTCATGGAAGGTTCAGGTTTGTGTGTTGATGCCACGCAGCCGGTCAGCGCTTTTAGTTTGCACTGAGGTGTCAACATGAAGGTGAAGCAAGTGTTTCTGGCAGCCATGTTTTGTTGCTGCATCTCCATCTCAAGACTTCTGCAGATCAGGTCTGTTAGTGTTGCCTTCATGGACCTACATATGCTTGTTTTATTGTTCATGTATTCC
>NC_084614.1:76326506-76386506 GCF_033978795.1 Nerophis ophidion
AAGAAAGTGAGCGACGAGCTTGATGCTAATTTGTGTCAGTGGATACATCACGTTCGTGGACTGAACCACCGTGTGTTCCACAAAATGATCCCGTGTGTCCCACAAAATGATTTTATACACCCCTGCTGCTAGCGGGGTGTATAAAATAGTCAGGAAGTCTCATGAATACAAAGGATTCTGGGTATATGTTGTGTTGCGTTTATTTTGTGTTACTGTGAGGATGTTCTCCCGAAATGTGTTTGTCGTTCTTAAGTGGTGTGGCTTCACAGCGTGGCGCATATTACTAAGAGTGTTAAAATTGTTTATATCACAACCATTAGTGTACTCTGTGTCACCCAGTATGCCTTGCAGTCGTGTGCCTGTGTCTGTGGAAGCTACACACATGTTGCTGGACTGACAAGCAGATCGTAAATGCTGTAGAAGGCGACAAAGACAATGGCTTCATAGCACACCCTAATACTTATTATCTGGGTGACTGCCGGCAATCATTCAAGAGAATAATAGTGTCTCCTATTGTCTTCTTCGCTTTACGACACGAGTCTTAAATGGCTCTTTGAATGGCAAAAGATACCGATCCCAGAACCATGTATATCAAATATTTCCGGATGGTCCAACCGCCACCCGCCCGAATCTAATTAAAATCTATTATTTTGTCCGCGGATGAGACCGCAAACCGCGTATCTCTAATATATATATATATATATATGTATATATATATATATATTTATCAGGTTCTGATTATGTATCATTTCATGTGCAGCAAGAGGTGGAGAACTTCAAGAAGGTCCACCTGATCAGCCGCGAAGAGTTTGACTGTCTGACCCCTGAACCACCCGTCGACCCCAACCAGGAAGTGCCCCCCGGCCCCCCACAACCCCAGCAGAGTAAGAACGCACAATCTAATCAAAGCATGTGGACAGGAAGTGCTGACCTTTACTTGTCTTGCGTCCTCAGTTCCAACCGACGCTTTGGCGAACAAACTTTTCGGCGCCCCGGAGCCTTCGACAATAGCGCGATCGCTCCCGACGACCGTGCCCGACTCCCCCAACTACCGCAGTGCCCGCACGCCCCGAACCCCGCGCACGCCTCACCGGAAGGACCCCGCCCTGACGCCACGCTTCTACCCGGTGGTCAAAGAAAGCCGGCCCGTCGATGCCAAGGTAAGAAGGCGGCTCAGTGTCACCGCAAAAAAGTTTGACAGCTTTTTATGTAGAAAAAAAATGTTTTGTTGGTGAATTCCAGACGCCAAGGAAGAGGAAGACCAGGCACAGCTCCAACCCGCCCATGGAGTGTCACGTCGGCTGGGTGATGGACTCCAGAGAGCATCGCTCCCGCACCGCCTCCGTCAGGTGAGACGCACCTAACTAAATTGTCGTTAACACTGTCATACTCACTCTCCTCTTCTTGTACCTCTAGCTCCAACGCCAGCCCCTCAGAGGGCACACCTGCTTTAGGTAACGTCGGCTGCACGCCGCAGTCCCTCCCCAAGTTCCAGCATCCATCCCACGAGCTGCTCAAGGAGAATGGCTTCACGCAACACGTCTACCACAAGTACCGCCGACGCTGCCTCAACGGTACACACACACACACACACACACACACACACACACACAAACAGATTGCGTACTATACACTATTACTATATTACCTAACAATGTATACCCTAGTTTACACTGTTACTACTTCATGTAGCACATACTTTGTGTACTAAACACTGTAACCGACACTTTGTGTACTATACCTTTCTAACTACTTGAGGTAACACACACTTTGTGTACTTTATGTTGTAATTACTTCTTGTGACACAGTGTGTTCTTAATGTTGTAATTACTTCAGCTAACACACACTATGTACGATACGCTGTAACTACTTTGTGTAACAAACATGTTGTATACCAAACACTGAAACTAATTAATGTAACACACACTTTGTGTAGTAAACACTGCAGTTACTTGATGTAACACATAGTTTGTACACTAAACACGGTAAGAACCTCATGTAACACATACTTTTTGTGCTAAGCACTACAGTTATTTAATTTAAAATATACTTTGTTTACTAAACACTAATTACTTAATGTAAAACATACTTTCTATACCAAACACTATAACTACTTGATGTAACACACATACTGTATACTAAACACTAATTCCTTCATGTAACACATACTTTGTGTTAGGGCTGGGCGATATTGGCTTTTTATTAATATTGCGATATTTTTACGCCATATTGCGATAAACGATATATATTACGATATTTTGCCTTGGCCTTGAATGAACACTTGATGCATATAATCACAGCAGTATGATGATGTGTCTACATTAAAACATTCTTCTTCACACTGCATTAATATATGCTCATTTTAAACTTTCATGCAGAGAGGGAAATCACAACTAAGTCAGTTGACCAAAACTGTATTCATTAAATATTCTTCATTCTCTCACGGGTGACTTTTTAAATGAAAGAACAAATTAATAGTGTTGCTACCTTTTTGTAGTAACACTTCTGCTGCATACTTTCCATTGATTGATTGATACTTTTATTAGTAGATTGCACAGTACAGTACATATTCCGTACAATTGACCACTAAATGGTAACAACCGAAAAAGTTTTCTTAACTTGTTTAAGTCGGGGTCCACAATAATCAATTCATGTGTGAATGTGTTGGTCTTACAATGAGGCGGCAACTTGATTGATTGATTGATACTTTTATTAGTAGATTGCACAGTACAGTACATATTCCGTACAATTGACCACTAAATGGTAACACCCAAATAAGTTTTTCATCTTGTTTAAGTCGGGGTCCACGTTAATCAATTCATGGTACAAATACATACTATCAGCATAACACAGTCATCACACAGGTTAATCATCAGAGTATATACATTGAACAGCATATTGCTGTTGTCTGCTGAATATCTTCCCACTTGGATCCAAACCACCGCCAGATGATGGACCCCTGTTCTTCATGTTGGGCATTTATTGTTCTTCCTCCATTTGTGATAAGTTTCGCACCATCTCTCTCTCTGATCGGCGAGAGCTATGACGCTGGACTCGCGAGAGTATGTGACGTATGTAAGAAGGCGGGCTTGTTTTCCGTCTCTGTCAGAATGAGAGACGAGGAGGAGTGAGACACGCCAGTAATGTAATGCACACAGCTTAAAGAAACGGTGTGAGAACATATAATCGAATATTACGATGTAGTCATTTTCTATATCGCACAGAGACAAACCTGCGATATATCGAATATATCGCCCAGCCCTACTTTGTGTACTAAACACTAATTCCTTCATGTAACACATACTTTGTGTACTAAACACTACAATTACTTCATGTAATACATACTTTGAATACAAAACACTAATTCCTTGATGTAACACATACTTTGTGTACTAAACACTACAATTACTTCATGTAATACATTCTTTGAATACAAAACACTAATTCCTTGATGTAACACATACTTTGTGTACTAAACACTACAATTACTTCATGTAACACATTCTTTGAATACTAAACACTAATTATTTTTAACACATACTTTGTCTACTTAGAACTACAATTACTCTATGTGACACATACTTTGCATACTGAACACTAAAATTACCTCATGTAACATACTTTGAATACTTAGGTAGGTAGGTAGGTAAGTCTTTATTGTCATGGCAACAAGTACAACGCAACTTTGTTTTCAGCACAAACCTGTTCAAGATTAAACAAACAAACAGTGTACAGGGTTACAGAACAAGAACGCTGATGGGTCGCCATAAGGCGCCCCGTAAAAGATGGGGAAAAAGGTAAACGCTGGGGAAGGATGAGTAAAAAAATACAATCCAGACTGGGCTCCTAAGGGGGCCCAGTTCGGAGTGAGAAAAAACCTCCATAGCAAAGCACATATACATATTACAACATACATCTCGAGGTATCTAGCAACAGTGGGAAGGTAGTTCAAGGTCATGTTGGTAGGCCGCAGCTCTCAGGCGCTGACCATCCATTCATCACCCCTACGGGATTGCGTCGAGGGTGTTGGATTGGGGGACAGGAGGGTGTATGTGTGGCGCATGTTGTTTTTGTGGATGTGTGTGTGAGTGTGTA
Source organism: Nerophis ophidion (assembly GCF_033978795.1). Lineage (NCBI taxonomy): Eukaryota > Metazoa > Chordata > Actinopteri > Syngnathiformes > Syngnathidae > Nerophis > Nerophis ophidion. Next base: position 76,330,602 of record NC_084614.1, read on the forward strand.
TAAGCCCATAGTGTGTCTCTGTTCCGCGGTCTTGATGTATTTGCCGCCGCTAGTCCAAAGTTCACAACAACAGGAGTGTCCATGAGGGACAAAAAATATAAAATAAAACGAATTACTTCATGTAACACTTATTTTGTGTACTAAAGACTACAATTACGTCATGTAACACATACTTTTTGCACTTAACACTACAATTACTTTATGTAACACATTCTTTGAATACTAAACACTAATTATTTTTAACACATACTTTGTCTACTTAAAACTAAAATTACTGTATGTAACACATACTTTGTGTACAATAGACTACAATTTCTTCATGTAACACATACTTTGTGTACTGAACACTAAAATTACCTCATGTAACATACTTTGAATACTTAACTCTAATTACTTCATGTAAATACCTACTTTGTGTACTAAAGACTACAATTACGTCATGTAACTCATACTTTGACTACTAAACACTACAATTACTTCATGTAACACATTCTTTGAATACCAAACAGTAATTATTTTTAACAAATAATTTGTCTACTTAAAACTACAATTACTCTATGTAACACATACTTTGTGTACAATAGACTACAATTTCTTCATGCAAAACACTTTGAATACTAAAGACTACAATTCATTTGTGTACCTTGTCAGCATCCACTACTTTGGTTTAGTTTTACTTGCACTTTCTACCGTTTTTACTAAGCAGTGGTAAACTTTTCCTAACGGGATTTTTCTTTACTAAATGGAACTTTTTCTGAACAATTGCAGAGCGAAAGCGGCTGGGCATCGGTCAATCCCAGGAGATGAACACGCTCTTCCGCTTCTGGTCATTCTTCCTGCGGGATCACTTCAACAGGAAGATGTACGAGGAATTCCGGCAGCTGGTGGTGGAGGACGGGAAAGAAGGATACAGGTAAGAGAGAGTTTTCCACTTTTACTAAGCTTGAATGCATGAGGCAAAAAAACATATTTTCTGCCTTCAGGTACGGCTTGGAGTGCTTGTTCAGGTACTACAGCTACGGTCTGGAGAAGAAGTTCAGGCCCGAGATCTTCAAGGACTTTCAAGAGGAGACCATGAAGGACTACGAGGCTGGTAAGCTCTTAGGAATTTGAAGCTGCAAGCAAATATCAGTTTTTTTTTTTGTAATCGGGCCCCTTAAATGTATATTTTGTTGATGTAAGTTCTTAAGGTCTTAAGATAAATGCTTTGACCCACAGGTCAGCTGTATGGACTGGAGAAGTTCTGGGCCTTCCTCAAATATTCCAAAACCAAGACCTTGGAGATTGACTCCAAGCTGCAAGAGTATCTGAGAAAGTTTAAACGTCTAGAGGACTTCAGGATTGACGTGAGTAGATTACTCTGAAAGAGGGCTGTGAGGCATTGGGGACTGTAGCTACACTTGAAGACCAATAGGTGGTGACCTATATTAGATAAATAATCACTATATGCAGAGTCTGGGTGAAGCTGGACCGCAAGAACAGATTTCTTAAAAAAATATATTTTTAAACATCCATCCATCCATCCATCTTCTTCCGCTTATCCGAGGTCGGGTCGCGGGGGCAACAACCTAAGCAGGGAAGCCCAGACTTCCCTTTCCCCAGCCACTTCGTCTAGCTCTTCCCGGGGGATCCCGAGGCGTTCCCAGGCCAGCCAGGAGACATAGTCTTCCCAACGTGTCCTGGGTCTTCCCCGTGGCCTCCTACCGGTTGGACGTGCCCTAAACACCTCCCTAGGGAGGCGTTCGGGTGGCATCCTGACCAGATGCCCGAACCACCTCATCTGGCTCCTCTCCATGTGAAGGAGCAGCGACTTTACTTTGAGTTCCTCCCGGATGGCAGAGCTTCTCACCCTCTCTCTTAGGGAGAGCCCCGCCACACGGCGGAGGAAACTCATTTCGGCCGCTTGTACCCGTGATCTTATCCTTTCGGTCATGACCCAAAGCTCATGACCATAGGTGAGGATGGGGACGTAGATCGACCGGTAAATTGAGAGCTTTGCCTTCCGGCTCAGCTCCTTCTTCACCACAACGGATCAGTACAACGTCCGCATTAGTGAAGACGCCGCACCGATCCGCCTGTCAATCTCACGATCCACTCTTCCCTCACTCGTGAACAAGACTCCTAGGTACTTGAACTCCTCCACTTGGGGCAGGGTCTCCTCCCCAACCCGGAGATGGCATTCCACCCTTTTCCGGGTGAGAACCATGGACTCGGACTTGGAGGTGCTGATTCTCATTCCGGTCGCTTCACACTCGGCTGCAAACCGATCCAGTAAGAGCTGAAGATCCCGGTCAGATGAAGCCATCAGGACCACATCATCTGCAAAAAGCAGAGACCTAATCCTGCGGTTACCAAACCGGAACGCCTTGACTGCGCCTAGAAATTCTGTCCATAAAAGTTATGAACAGAATCGGTGACAAAGGACAGCCTTGGCGGAGTCCAGCTCTCACTGGAAATGTGTTCGACTTACTGCCGGCAATGCGGACCAAGCTCTGGCACTGATCGTACAGGGAGCGGACCGCCACAATAAGACAGTCCGATACCCCATACTCTCTGAGCACTCCCCACAGGACTTCCCGAGGGACACGGTCGAATGCCTTCTCCAAGTCCACAAAGCACATGTAGACTGGTTGGGCAAACTCCCATGCACCCTCAAGAACCATGTTTATTTTTATTTTCAACACAAAATAAAACAGCAAAAATAAATTAAACAAATTGAAAATAAAGTAATGTGAGGCAATGCAAATTAAACAATAAAAAAAAACATAATCTGAATTGGTCCATTTTTTCTGGGACTATTATTACTGACGGACAGATGTCGCAGTGTGACTGTAGCCAGGCACATAAGAAAACTCCCGTCTCCATGGCAACGTTTCTGTCACTTTCACTCATTCGCCGCTTTTCCACTGACGCAGGGGTAGGCAACCCAGAACGTTGAAAGAGCCATTTTGGACCCAAATAACAAAAACCGTCTCCGTCTGGAGCCAACTGGAGAGTGGGGGTCCCGTCGCAGAGTTTACAGTTACGGTAGCACATTTAGCCCCAAACGGGGTAACATCACAACTAACGTGTTACACGTCCGATTCACCCAGCGACTCTCTGTCGGAGTATCATCGCTGAGGTCCAGTGCACCACAGTTTTGTATTGTCGCTCCGTCCTTCGGCGCCGGGGGAAGGAGCGTGAGAGAGACACACACACAGTGACAGAGAGAGAGCAGGCAGGGGATCGAGGGAGGGAGGGAGGAAAAGCGCGTGCGGGTCGAGTGGAAAAACGGCAAAACTTTTCTCTGCTTGTATCACGTAAGTGACGTCAATGTTCGGCCTTCGACAGCCACATACATTGTCACCGACGTCCCACTGGGTCTGAGTTTTCCTTGCCCTTATGTGGGCCTACCGAAGATGTCGTAGTGGTTTGTGCAGCCCTTTGAGACACTAGTGATTTAGGGCTATATAAGTAAACATTGATTGATTGATTGACATACCACACCGTGATTGGTCGATTCCTTCAGCGCCGCACACAACGCTTTCAAGCGGCATTCATATAAAACTTGCGGGCCGCACTAACATTAAACTTTCATATTAAAGTGGGGGCCGCAATTGACCCGCGGGCCGAGTGTCTGAGACCCCTGCTTTAGGTTCGTTTAATAGTTTAAACAAAATTAAATAATGGATCCCATATTTCTATATACAAACCCCATTTCCATATGAGTTGGGTTCGATGTAAATATAAACGGAATACATTGATTTGCGAACCATTTTCAACCCACGATGCAAAGACTGATGCAAAGTGGAAAAGTGTTTTGTGGTCTGCTGTAAGTGCAAGTTAAAGCTCTACAATGCAAAGCGAAAGCCATTTATCAACAACATCCAGAAACGCCGCCGGCTACTCTGGGTTTGAGATCATCTAAGATGGACTGACGCAAAGTGGAAAAGTGTTCTGTGGTCTGACGAGTCCACATTTCAAATTGTTTTTGGAAATATTCGACATTGTGTCATCCGGACCAAAGGGGAAGCGAACTATCCAGACTGTTATCGACGCAAAGTTTAAAAACCAGCATCTGTGATGGTATGGGGGTGCATTAGTGCCCAAGGCATGGGTAACTTACACATCTGTGAAGGCACTATTAATATTGAAAGGTACATACAGGTTTTGGAGCAACATATGCTGCCATCTAAGCGCTGTCTTTTTCATGGACGCCCCTGCTTATTTCAGCAAGACAATGCCAAGTCACATTCAGCACGTGTTACAACAGCGTGGCTTCGTACAAAAAAAGTGCAGGTACTTTCCTGGCCCGCCTGCAGTCCAGACCTGTCTCCCATCGAAAGTATGTGGCACATTATGAAGCGTAAAATACGACAGCGGAGACTGTTGAACGACTGAAGCTCTACAAAAAACAAGAATGGGAAGAAAAATCCACTTTCAAAGCTTCAACAACTAGTTTCCTCAGTTCCCAAACATTTATTGAGTGTTGTTAAAAGAAAAGGTGATGTAACACAGTGGTGAACATGCCCTTTCCCAACTACTTTGGCACGTGTTGCAACCATGAAATTCTAAGTTAATTGTTATTTGCAAAAAAAATAATAAAGTTTATGAGTTTGAACATCTAATATATTGTCTTCGTAGTGCCTTCAATTGAATATGGGTTGAAAAGGATTTGCAAATCATTGTATTCCGTTTATATTTACATCTAACACAATTTCCCAACTCATATGGAAACGTGGATTGTAAGACTCATTATTATCCAAACTAAATGCAGTTTGTTCTACTGATATCATTTCCATAGCTTGTCTATACCAGTCAGTATGAGTTTGACTATCAACATTTATCCATTTTTGTATACTCAATATTGAGAGTATGAAGTGATGAAGCCTCCTAGGATGAGAGGATGAATGTCTTCCGAGACAAACTCAACATTTCAGTTGGGAAAGTAGAATCGATGACTTTATGGAAGACAATATTCAGTGTTGGACTTAAAAGGCTGTTCTACTGTAACCCTCCAAATTTGTCTCCGCCCACAGCCGCCGATGGAGGACGGAGGTCGCAGGAGGCACTCGTCCAGCGGAGACAGCCGCCGCCGCCACCCCTCCCATCCCTCCAGCCGCCCCCCGAGCAGCTGTGGCGCCGCCGCCAAGGACGACACAAAACCCGACCCAGACGCCAAGATGCTGAAATAGAGGACAGCGGCCCACACCATCAGGTCGCTTGTCGCCGGTTCTCAAGGAGGCACCGCTTCTCTTCTTTGATGCATCGCAGCCCCCGCCCTGCCCCCCCCTCCACCCCATCAATTTTTTGTTTAGTCCATGCTTTAAGGAACGAGGAAAAGAACCATGGTGGTGAGTTTTGAAGCGGTTTGTCTTAACGAGGCAAAGGAGGAGGAGTCAAAGACGTCGTCTTCACCGTTATTTTTCTTGTTTCCTTCCTCCATCGTCATCGCCCTGAATTTGATCTCAAGATAGTTTTTTTTTTTTTTTTTTTAAGCGCCTGGGAAAGTTCTGCTGGCATCCAAGCGGACCAAAGCGACTGCAGACCCAAATATTTAATTCAGTGAACTTTTGAGAAGAGAAGACTTGAGTGTTGCCTTATCTAATGCTTTTTAGCGCTGGGAGGTGGGGGGATGTTTGCCAGCAGAGGCCAAGAGGTGGCGCTGTCTGTCTTCCACGTGTTACAAGTCCCTCGCCTTTTCTCCCTCGCGGCTTTTGTTCTTCCACCATGACTGGATCCTCTCCAGGTGCTTCCTTCACGTCCCGCTCATCCGAACCATCAACTACAGTCTTGGATTACTTGAAAAAAAAAAAAAGAAGAAGACGACGGCGTGTCAGGAGGGGGCGCCGTCGTACCTCCATTTCCGGTGTGACGCGCACGTCGTCCATGATGAAGAGCGCTAAGACGACTTACTTGCCTTACATGTACTCAACGTGCGTTTTTTTTTTTTTTTTAAGTTTCCTTCTGATCGTTTTTTCGCTTCCATCAGGATCGTCCACGTGGATTCAAAGCGACGGGAACACTAAAAGGGAACGTTAACATCGAGGCAGCAGACAGGCGCTGTGTTTGCTCGCAACCACAAAAAGCTCAAGCGAATTTTATTTCATGTTGAAATTGGTTACATTTCCCCCTCCCCCACCCCTTGTTTTTCTTCTTTTTTTTTTTCACGCGCTTCCGTTTGATCGGCGCCCCCCCCACCGAGCTGCATTTGAAGCCGCCCGCTTGGCTCTGCTTTCCAGCAGCGAAAACAACTCGCGTTTTGTTTTAAGCTGCGGCGCTGACTTCCAGTCACGTGTTTGTGACGTCACTCGTTCATGTCGCAGCGGATTCAGACGCTCACGTTCGATGCATCAAAGTGTTACGCGGAGGTAAAAAGGGGAGGGGAAAATAAGTGTTGTTGGGGTTTTTGTTTTTTTTTTGCCACCAGGAGGCAGACTTCTCCCCAGCCTCCAGTCAGGATGTTTCAGTTCTTCCCCCTTTTCGGACTCCTAGCGACTCTGTGCACCCGCAGCCCGAAGACGCAAAAGGAGCGAGAACATTATGGTTGCTTATGATGTCTGCAGACTGAAACAAAAACAAACAAACAAAAAAAAGGACAAACAAGTCATAAAGCCATACGAATATACTTTGAAAACACAAACTGTCTATAAAGCGTTGGGAGTTGTTCATTGCATCAAAATATCTTAGGCTTGTCATGAGGCAAAAAATGTGAAAATGACCAAAAAAGGAACAAAAAAAAAAAAGTATATCTATAAAACGGGAAAATGTAAAATACTTGAATGAGATCTTGTATGATAACATTTAATATTCACTATCTGCTTTGTAGGCTGATGTGATTCGCTTATTAGTGTCATTTGTAATTTGTAGTAATTATGCTTTTTTTTCCTTTAATAAAAGAAAAAAAAAATACAAAACGGACAAAAAAAACTTGAAAAGCACGCTTGGTGAGTCGGGTTTTTATTTGCTTGGAATACAAATAAACACAGGATTGCATTGTTCAACACCTTTAGTTTTCTTTCATTACAAACAATTATTAAAGTGCTGCCTAGTTAAAAAGTGCAAAACATTAACAGGATTACAGCATCCTAACGGTGAGTAAACATTTGAAAAAGCTTCCACGTTCCCATGGTTTGAATTGCATTGCAGTACTATTCACAGCCGCTAGTGGGTGCCACTTGGATCCGGAGCTTGTCCTGCTGTAGTTTCTTGCTTTCGCCACCAGATGGCGTGCTTGCATGGTCAATTAAAGGTGTTCGATTTTCTTACTGCATTTGTTTTAGCCGCTGCGTGATCTTCTGCATGATCTAACCTGAGATGATGGAGGAAGTTCTGGAATGGACGTCAGTCAGTAATTAGGTACAACTCTTTTTTTTTTTTTTTTTTAAACAAGTACCAACACTGGCCGTTTGTGCCGAGTCGATTGAACGGTCTTGTCTTCCTGCCCAGGCGATCACTGGCTCTTCTTGGGAGAGTCGGGGATGCTCTCGGTGAGCGGCGTGAAGCAGGTGAGCAAAGTGTGCCGCTCGTACTGCTTGGTCTCCTTGAACTTGGTGTCCGTGCCGTGGAGCCGGTCCAGCACGCCGAAGACGCCGAAACACTGATTGAACCTGCGGACGGGAAGGAGGGAGATCGTCGGAAAACATCGCAGATGCATCCCTAGGTAAATGAATGCGTGATGAATAGTGAAAAGGTGGGATTCCTTGGGCACCTAACAATATTCGATTCGGTTTTTCAATCGGTTCTCGCTAACCTACTCAATCGGTAAGTTGTGAGTTCCAACCCCAGTTGAGTCATACCAAAGACTATAAAAATGGGACCTGTTACCTCCCTGCTTGACACTAAAAGGTTGGAATTGGGGGGTAAATCAACAAAATGATTCCCGGGCGCGGCCACCGCTGCTGCTCACTGCTCCGCTCACCTCCCAGGGGGTGATCAAGGGTGATGGGTCAAATGCAGAGAATAATTTCGCCACACCTAGTGTGTGACAATCATCGGTACTTTAACTTTTAAAGGCCTACTGAAACCCACTACTACCGACCACGCAGTCTGATAGTTTATATATCAATGATGAAATATTAGCATTGCAACACATGCCAATACGGCCTTTTAGTTCACGAAATTGCAATTTTAAATTTCCCGTCGCGGAATGATGACGTGTTCGCCTGACGTCACGGACTGTAGAGAACATAGCACGGCACAATTTGCGGCTAAGTCGTCTCTTTTCATCGCGCGATTAAACAGTGTTCTGGACATCTGTGTTGCAGAATCTTTTGCAATTTGTTCAATTAATAATGGAGAAGTCAAAGTAGAAAGATGGAGTTGGGAAGCTTTAGCCACACAAACACAAGGTGATTCCTTGTTTAAAATTCCCGGAGGTGAAGATTTACTATAGATCAGAGCGGTCAAGCGAACATGGTTCCCGACCACTTGTCAACCGGCAGGTTTCGGTGAGAAAATTGTGGTAGTTTATATATCAATGATGAAATATTAACATTGCAACACATGCCAATACGGCCTTTTTAGTTTACTAAATTGCAATTTTAAATTTCCCGCGGAGTTTCTTGTTGAAAACGATGACGCGTGACGTCACGGACTGTAGAGAACATAGCGCAGCACCATTTGCGGCTAAAAGTCGTCTCTTTTCATCGCGCAATTAAACAGTGTTCTGGACATCTGTGTTGCTGAATCTTTTGCAATTTGTTCAATTAATAATGGAGAAGTCAAAGTAGAAAGATGGAGTTTGGAAGCTTTAGCCACACAAACACACGGTGATTCCTTGTTTAAAATTCCCGGAGGTGAAGATTTACTATAGATCAGAGCGGTCAAGCGAACATGGTTCCCAACCACTTGTCAACCGGCAGGTTTCGGTGAGAAAATTGTGGTAGTTTATACATCAATGATGAAATATTAACATTGCAACACATGCCAATACGGCCTTTTTAGTTTACTAAATTGCAATTTTAAATTTCCCGCGGAGTTTCTTGTTTAAAACGATGACGCATGCGTGTGACGTCACGGACTGTAGAGAACATAGCGCGGCACCATTTGCGGCTAAGTCGTCTCTTTTCATCGCGCGATTAAACCGTATTCTGGACATCTGTGTTGCAGAATCTTTTGCAATTTGTTCAATTAATAATGGAGAAGTCAAAGTAGAAAGATGGAGTTGGGAAGCTTTAGCCACACAAACACACGGCGATTCCTTATTTAGAATTCCCGGAGGTGAAGATTTACTACGGATCAGAGCGGTCAAGCGAACATGGTTCCCAACCACTTGTCAACCGGCAGGTTTCGGTGAGAAAATTGTGGTAGTTTATACATCAATGATGAAATATTAACATTGCAACACATGCCAATACGGCCTTTTTAGTTTACTAAATTGCAATTTTAAATTTCCCGCGGAGTTTCTTGTTGAAAATGATGACGTGTTCGCCTGACGTCACGGACTGTAGAGAACATAGCGCGGCACCATTTGCGGCTAAGTCGTCTCTTTTCATCGCGCAATTACACAGTATTCTGGACATCTGTGTTGCAGAATCTTTTGCAATTTGTTCAATTAATAATGGAGAAGTCAAAGTAGAAAGATGGAGTTGGGAAGCTTTAGCCACACAAACACACGGTGATTCCTTATTTAAAATTCCCGGAGGTGAAGATTTACTATGGATCAGAGCGGTCAACTGAACATGGTTCCCAACCACTTGTCAACCGGCAGGTTTCGGTGAGAAAATTGTGGTAGTTTATACATCAATGATGAAATATTAACATTGCAACACATGCCAATACGGCCTTTTTAGTTTACTAAATTGCAATTTTAAATTTCCCGCAGAGTTTCTTGTTGAAAACGATGACGCGTGACGTCACGGACTGTAGAGAACATAGCGCAGCACCATTTGCGGCTAAGTCGTCTCTTTTCATCGCGCATAATTACACAGTATTTTGGACATCTGTGTTGCTGAATCTTTTGCAATTTGTTCAATTAATAATGGAGAAGTCAAAGTAGAAAGATGGAGTTGGGAAGCTTTAGCCACACAAACACACGGTGATTCCTTGTTTAAAATTCCCGGAGGTGAAGATTTACTATGGATCAGAGCGGTCAAGCGAACATGGTTCCCAACCACTTGTCAACCGGCAGGTTTCGGTGAGAAAATTGTGGTAGTTTATATATCAATGATGAAATATTAACATTGCAACACATGCCAATACGGCCTTTTTAGTTTATTAAATTGCAATTTTAAATTTCCCGCAGAGTTTCTTGTTGAAAACGATGACGCATGCGTGTGACGTCACGGACTGTAGAGAACATAGTGCAGCACCATTTGCGGCTAAAAGTCGTCTCTTTTCATCGCGCAATTGAACAGTGTTCTGGACATCTGTGTTGCAGAATCTTTTGCAATTTGTTCAATTAATAATGGAGAAGTCAAAGTAGAAAGATGGAGTTGGGAAGCTTTAGCCACACAAACACACGGTGATTCCTTGTTTAAAATTCCCGGAGGTGAAGATTTACTATGGATCAGAGCGGTCAAGCGAACATGGTTCCCAACCACTTGTCAACCGGCAGGTTTCGGTGAGAAAATTGTGGTAGTTTATACATCAATGATGAAATATTAACATTGCAACACATGCCAATACGGCCTTTTTAGCTTACTAAATTGCAATTTTAAATTTCCCGGGAGTTTCTGGTTGAAAACGATGACGCGTGACGTCACGGACTGTAGAGAACATAGCGCAGCACCATTTGCGGCTAAGTCGTCTCTTTTCATCGCGCAATTAAACAGTGTTCTGGACATCTGTGTTGCAGAATCTTTTGCAATTTGTTCAATTAATAATGGAGAAGTCAAAGTAGAAAGATGGAGTTGGGAAGCTTTAGCCACACAAACACAAGGTGATTCCTTGTTTAAAATTCCCGGAGGTGAAGATTTACTACGGATCAGAGCGGTCAAGCGAACATGGTTCCCAACCACTTGTCAACCGGCAGGTTTCGGTGAGAAAATTGTGGTAGTTTATATATCAATGATGAAATATTAACATTGCAACACATGCCAATACGGCCTTTTTAGTTTACTAAATTGCAATTTTAAATTTCCCGCAGAGTTTCTTGTTGAAAACGATGACGCGTGACGTCACGGACTGTAGAGAACGTAGCGCAGCACCATTTGCGGCTAAGTCGTCTCTTTTCATCGCGCATAATTACACAGTATTTTGGACATCTGTGTTGCTGAATCTTTTGCAATTTGTTCAATTAATAATGGAGAAGTCAAAGTAGAAAGATGGAGTTGGGAAGCTTTAGCCACACAAACACACGGTGATTCCTTGTTTAAAATTCCCGGAGGTGAAGATTTACTATGGATCAGAGCGGTCAAGCGAACATGGTTCCCAACCACTTGTCAACCGGCAGGTTTCGGTGAGAAAATTGTGGTAGTTTATATATCAATGATGAAATATTAACATTGCAACACATGCCAATACGGCCTTTTTAGTTTATTAAATTGCAATTTTAAATTTCCCGCAGAGTTTCTTGTTGAAAACGATGACGCATGCGTGTGACGTCACGGACTGTAGAGAACATAGTGCAGCACCATTTGCGGCTAAAAGTCGTCTCTTTTCATCGCGCAATTGAACAGTGTTCTGGACATCTGTGTTGCAGAATCTTTTGCAATTTGTTCAATTAATAATGGAGAAGTCAAAGTAGAAAGATGGAGTTGGGAAGCTTTAGCCACACAAACACACGGTGATTCCTTGTTTAAAATTCCCGGAGGTGAAGATTTACTACGGATCAGAGCGGTCAAGCGAACATGGTTCCCAACCACTTGTCAACCGGCAGGTTTCGGTGAGAAAATTGTGGTAGTTTATACATCAATGATGAAATATTAACATTGCAACACATGCCAATACGGCCTTTTTAGCTTACTAAATTGCAATTTTAAATTTCCCGGGAGTTTCTGGTTGAAAACGATGACGCGTGACGTCACGGACTGTAGAGAACATAGCGCAGCACCATTTGCGGCTAAGTCGTCTCTTTTCATCGCGCAATTAAACAGTGTTCTGGACATCTGTGTTGCAGAATCTTTTGCAATTTGTTCAATTAATAATGGAGAAGTCAAAGTAGAAAGATGGAGTTGGGAAGCTTTAGCCACACAAACACAAGGTGATTCCTTGTTTAAAATTCCCGGAGGTGAAGATTTACTACGGATCAGAGCGGTCAAGCGAACATGGTTCCCAACCACTTGTCAACCGGCAGGTTTCGGTGAGAAAATTGTGGTAGTTTATATATCAATGGTGAAATATTAACATTGCAACACATGCCAATACGGCCTTTTTAGTTTACTAAATTGCAATTTTAAATTTCCCGCGGAGTTTCTTGTTGAAAACGATGACGCGTGACGTCACGGACTGTAGAGAACGTAGCGCAGCACCATTTGGAGTTGGGAAGCTTTAGCCACACAAACACACGGTGATTCCTTGTTTAAAATTCCCGGAGGTGAAGATTTACCATAGATCAGAGCGGTCAAGCGAACATGGATCCCGACCACTTGTCAACCGGCAGGTTTCGGTGAGAAAATTGTGGTAGTTTATATATCAATGATGAAATATTAACATTGCAACACATGCCAATACGGCCTTTTTAGTTTACTAAATTGCAATTTTAAATTTCCCGCAGAGTTTCTTGTTGAAAACGATGACGCGTGACGTCACGGACTGTAGAGAACATAGCGCGGCACAATTTGCGGCTAAGTCGTCTCTTTTCATCGCGCGATTAAACAGTGTTCTGGACATCTGTGTTGCAGAATCTTTTGCAATTTGTTCAATTAATATTGGAGAAGTCAAAGTAGAAAGATGGAGTTGGGAAGCTTTAGCCACACAAACACAAGGTGATTCCTTGTTTAAAATTCCCGGAGGTGAAGATTTACTATAGATCAGAGCGGTCAAGCGAACATGGTTCCCGACCACTTGTCAACCGGCAGGTTTCGGTGAGAAAATTGTGGTAGTTTATATATCAATGATGAAATATTAACATTGCAACACATGCCAATACGGCCTTTTTAGTTTACTAAATTGCAATTTTAAATTTCCCGCAGAGTTTCTTGTTGAAAACGATGACGCGTGACGTCACGGACTGTAGAGAACATAGCGCGGCACCATTTGCGGCTAAGTCGTCTCTTTTCATCGCGCGATTAAACAGTGTTCTGGACATCTGTGTTGCAGAATCTTTTGCAATTTGTTCAATTAATAATGGAGAAGTCAAAGTAGAAAGATGGAGTTGGGAAGCTTTAGCCACACAAACACAAGGTGATTCCTTGTTTAAAATTCCCGGAGGTGAAGATTTACTACGGATCAGAGCGGTCAAGCGAACATGGTTCCCGACTACATGTCAACCGGCAGGTTTCTGTGAGAAAATTGTGATAGTTTATATATCAATGATGAAATATTAACATTGCAACACATGCCAATACGGCTTTTTTTGTTTACTAAATTGCAATTTTAAATTTCCCGCGGAGTTTCTGGTTGAAAACGATGACGCGTGACGTCACGGACTGTAGAGAACGTAGCGCAGCACCATTTGGAGTTGGGAAGCTTTACCCACACAAACACACGGTGATTCCTTGTTTAAAATTCCCGGAGGTGAAGATTTACTACGGATCAGAGCGGTCAAGCGAACATGGATCCCGACCACTTGTCAACCGGCAGGTTTCGGTGAGAAAATTGTGGTAGTTTATATATCAATGATGAAATATTAACATTGCAACACATGCCAATACGGCCTTTTTAGTTTACTAAATTGCAATTTTAAATTTCCCGCAGAGTTTCTTGTTGAAAACGATGACGCATGCGTGTGACGTCACGGACTGTAGAGAACATAGCGCAGCACCATTTGCGGCTAAAAGTCGTCTCTTTTCATCGCGCAATTAAACAGTGTTCTGGACATCTGTGTTGCTGAATCTTTTGCAATTTGTTCAATTAATAATGGAGAAGTCAAAGTAGAAAGATGGAGTTGGGAAGCTTTAGCCACACAAACACAAGGTGATTCCTTGTTTAAAATTCCCGGAGGTGAACCAGAGCGGTCAAGCGAACATGGTTCCCGACCACTTGTCAACCGGCAGGTTTCGGTGAGAAAATTGTGGTAAAAAGTCGCCTCTTACAGGAGATCAGCCGAGCTTGCGCCGTCCATGCAGCTGCCGTCGACTTCCCTCAGGGACTGGCCTCAACACACCCGTGGACACCCCCCTCTGACTATCAGGTACTATTTAATCTCACTAAAACACTAGCAACACAATAGAAAGATAAGGGATTTCCCAGAATTATCCTATTAAATGTGTCTAAAAACATCTGAATCCGTCCCAATACATTCACCTTTTTTTTTTGTAGTCCTTTGCTATCAATATCATCATCCACAAATCTTTCATCCTCGCTCAAATTAATGGGGAAATTGTTTTCTCGGTCCGAATCGCTCTTGCTGCTGGAGGCTCCCATTAAAAACAATGTGAGGAGCCCTCACACTTGTGATGTCATCGTCTGCGACTTCCGGTAAAGGCAAGGCTTTTTTATCAGCACCAAAAGTTGCGAATTTTATCGTCGATGTTCTCTACTAAATACTTTCAGCAAAAATATGGCAATATCGCGAAATGATCAAGTATAACACATAGAATGGACCTGCTATCCCCGTTTGAATAAGAAAATCTCATTTCAGTAGGCCTTTAAGCATAATTATGGTCAAACCTCTTCACAACATGTATACACAGCACGTCAGCATGAAGATGGCTTAAACATGGATTAAGAAAAAAAAAAGATTGATTTCAGATTTGGAGTAAGCGTTATGATTCACATGTAAATACAGTTTTGAGCTCCTCTGTGAATGAATGAACGATCAAAAATGAATACATGATGAAATAACTATCAAATAAATGGCTGCATGATGAAAAAATGAATGCATAAATTATAAATGTATTAAAAAAAAAAAATTTATTTTAATTTAATCTTCAATTTTTTTTCTCTCCCCCCCCTTGTTTACCTGTATGTCATCTTTTTTGTAAGGGGCGCTGGAAGCCGGCAGACCCGTCAGCGATCCTGTTCTGTCTCCCTGTAATGTTTGTCTGATCTTGAATGGGATTGTGCTGAAAATTGTAATTTTCCTGAAGGAACTCTCCTGACGGAATAAATAAAGTACTATCTAATCTAATCTAATCTAATAAAATGAAGAATGAATGCATTTAAAATAGGAGGTGGGAATCTTTGGGCACATGATAATTTGATTCGGAATCTATTCAAACCGATTATCGCGATATATCACTTGGTATATGATAAAATGTAATACAACTTTTTCCATGGAGATGGCCTAAAAACGTTTTTTGTTTTTTTTCAATTGTTTCTTTAAAAAATAGTGGATTTTTGAATGGATATTGAAGTAATGTATGATGAAGAAATGATTATAAATGAATGCATAATGGATGACGGATTAATGCATGATTACTGAATGGAGGTTGAAAGAATGAATAATGCATGATGGATGAATGAGTGCATAATTATTAAATAGATGATAAATTAATTTATGATGGATAAATGCATGAATGGATGATACATTAATGCATGATGGATGAATGCCTGAATGGATGATGAATGAATAAATGTTGAATGCATGAAAGATGAATGAATGATAAATTAATGCATGATTGATGGATGAATGCATGAATGGATGTTGAAGTAATGCATGATGAATGAATGTATGAAGAAATTATTATAAATGAATGCATGGTGGATGAATGAGTGCATGATGGATGAATGCATGATTAATGCATGAATGGTTGGTAAATTAATGCGTGATCGATAAATTAATGCATAATTAATGAATGGATGTTGAAAGAATGGATGATTAGATAATTATAAATTAATGCGTGGTGGATGAATGAATGGATAAAGAATGAGTGCATGATGGATGAATGCATGACTATTGAATGGATGATAAATTACTGCATGATGGATGAATGTATGATAAAATAATGAATGGATGATCAAGTTATGTATGATTGATGAATGCATGATAAATGAAGGATAACGGAATAAATAAATGATGGCTGAATGCATGAATGGTTGTTAAAAGAATGCATATTGAATGCATGATGAATGAATGGATGAAGAAATTATTATAAATGGATGATAGATTAATGCATGGATGAATGATAAATTAATGCATAATTAATGAATGGAGGTTGAAAGAATGAATAATGGACGATTAAATAACTATATATGAATGCATGGCGGATTAATGAATGGATAAAGAATGAGTGCATGATTGGATGAATGCATGATAAATTAATGCATGATGGAAGAATGTATAATAAATGAATGCGTGATTAATGAATGGATGATAAAGTAATGCACGATGGACGAATGCATGATGAATGACTGCCTGGATGGATGTTGAAAGAATGGATGACAACCAAATAAATAAATGATGGATGAATGCATGAATGAGGCACCTGAGGTGGTGGAAGTCGTGGAACTCCGGGGATGGCAGGAAGGGGAGGTGGTACCCACAGTGTGAGATGGTGGTGCTGACCAGAGCAATGCAGTACCACATGCAGGTGGTGGACACATGGGAGCCCAGGACCACGGGTCCAATCACCACCGGCAGCAGGTTGGAAAACTAAGAGCAGTGGTGTTGGTCACAGGTGTGATGTTCCCAGGTGAGGAGGACAAGAAGATGACTCACCAGGTGTTCCAGGGGGTGCGCGTACGTGGCCACCACACCGATGGGGGCGGTCCACTCGTGGTGCTGCTTGTGGAAATGTTTGTACAGGCTGGGATGGTGGAACAAACTGAAGAACAAACAGTAGTAACTAGAATTCAGTTAAGTCGAATGATGCGGACACGTTTGTTACTGGATACTCTCTTATACGCTTCCGCCTTGGAGACTTTGTATGTGTACGTAGCATGCAACTATGATTATTTGAGACTTGTTTATCGTGTTCAATTATTACGTATGTCTACCTTGTCTGCTATTTTGTGCTTAGGTGTTGTGTAGCTGCTAGTTGCTATGGTAGCAGCCTAAGGCCTAGCATGTTTACCTTTTGTAAACAACCTCCTAAAATAGAATAAAAGACCAACCTTGTTTGCTTAATTATCATTTTGTGGATTCTCAAACTATGGTACGTGCTACCACTAGCGGTACGCGGGCTCCGTCTATTGCAGGGGTCGGGAACCTTTTTGGCTGAGAGAGCCAAAAAGGCAAATATGTTAAAATATATTTCCGTAAGAGCCATATAATATTTTTTTTTAGCACTGAACACAAACACGTGCATTTTTAAGTAAGACCAACATTTCTAGAGTATAATAGGCATCTTATTCTTTGTAACAACATTGTTATTCTGAAACTAACTGTGGAGGGGCGTGGCCTGCGGGCCTGCAGCGACAGGTGCGTAGACTGCCCACCTGGGCCTTGTTATCTAATCACCTGTCGCTCTGTTATAAGCAGCAGCCAGGCGGACAGACTGGGTTGGGGCTGGAAATACTATTGCTGGAAAGCAACTGAGAGACTTATTGAAATATAAAACAATATTGTAACCCTGAAACAGGCTCTCATGTCGGTGCTTGGGGGTCTGAAGAACCCCCAGGAGGGCAAGCCCCACACTAACCGATAATAAATAACTTCTTACCATTAACGCAACTTCTTGAACAGGTGCGGTAGAAAACGGATGGATGGATTAAAAATGCATGAGAATGTTTTATATTTTGAACATTATTTTTAACACTGTGATTACAAGCGGAATTGTTCATTACTTATCGTGTTAAGCAACGTCAGCTCAGATTTATCAGAGAGCCAGATGCAGTCATCAAAAGAGCCACATCTGGCTCTAGAGCCATAGGTTCCCTACCCCTGCTGTATTGGTACGCCAAAGAATCAATGAAATATTCAAACACAGTGTTACTGTTCTAACTGTGCGTATCGGTACAGCGGCCAAAAATATTGAATATACTTATGTAAAACACCGGCATTGTTTGTAATGATTACTTAGGCCTACTACGCCACTGTATTTTAATGCGGGTCATTATGGTGATGCAAACCCTGTTTCCATATGAGTTTGGAAATTGTGTTAGATGTAAATATAAAAAAAAATACAATGATTTGCAAATCCATTTCAACCCATATTCAATTAAATGCACTACAAAGACAATATATTTGATGTTCAAACTCATAAATTTTCCTTTTTTTTTTGCAAATAATTAGAATTTCATGGCTGCAACACGTGCCAAAGTAGTTGGGAAAGGGCATGTTCACCACTGTGTTACATCACCTTTTCTTTTAACAACACTCAATAAACGTTTGGAAACTGAGGAAACTAATTGTTGAAGCTTTGAAAGTGGAATTCTTTCCCATTCTTGTTTTATGGTAAATGGGTTGTACTTTAGCGCTTTTCTACCCCTTTTTAAGGAGCCCAAAGCGCTTTGACGGTATTTCCACATGCACCCATTCACACACACATTCACACACTGATGGCGGGAGCTGCCTTGCAAGGCGCTCACCAGGACCCATCAGGAGCAAGGGTGAAGTGTCTTGCCCAAGGACACAACGGACGTGACTAGGATGGTAGAAGGTGGGGATTGGATTATGTAGAGCAGGGGTGCCCATTATGTCGATCGCGAGCTACCAGTCGACCGCGGGGGGTGTGTCAGTCGATCTCCAGCCTGGCTTTTAAAAAAAATAGACCTAAAAATTAGTGATCATCAATCTTCACCAAGACGTCACTTAAATGACATTCACGGTACCGGAGGGTCTTGTGAGATGACGCTGGCTGCTGCAAGATCATTATTATTAAAATATGACCGAGAGGAAGGCGAGAAACACTTTTTATTTCAACAGACTCTCGCGCTGTACCTTCCGTCAAAACTCTAAAGGCCGACTGCACATTTCCTATCTTCACAATAAAAGCCCAGCTTCATGCTGCCTGCGCTATCTAAATACAGAGTCTCGGAAAGCTGGCGTGCACAAGCGATCCCTCAGAAAGCTGGCGTGCACATCACTTGTGCACGCCAGCTTTCCGAGACTCTTATTTTGTTAGCACAGGCAGCATGAAGCAGGGCTTTTATTGTGAAGATAGGAAATGTGCAGTCGGCCTTTAGAGTTTTGACGGAAGGGACGGCGCGAAAGTCTGTTGAAATAAAAAGTGTTTCTTGCCTTCCTCTCCGTCATTTTTTCATAATAATGAACTGGCAGCAGCCAGCGTCATCTCACAAGACCCTCGGGTGCCGTGAATGTCAATCAAGCAAGCTACGGAATTTGCCGCCAATGTTTTTCTTGTAAAGTGTATGGAAGCTGGATGAATTAGATGCCAAAAACCAACCACTTTCATGTGGTATTGTACAGAAAGGACAACTTTTTTTCTCCTCCATTTGGAAAATGTGGGCGTTATCATCATTACTGTCTGATTTCAATCAATGCAAGTCATCAGAATCAGGTAATACACCAACTTATATTCTTGTCTTTGTGAAAGAAAGACATCTATATGTGTTACACATGCTTGTATTATCATTAAACACATTTAACTTGTTTACAAAAATGTCTCTTTCATAAATAAATAAATATAAATGATATACATAATGAGGTAGATCCCCTCGAGTTGGTCGATTGAAAAGTAGCTCGCCTGCAGAAAAAGTGTGGGCACCCCTGATGTAGAGCTTCAGTCGTTCAACAGTCCGGGGTCTCCGCTGTCGTATTTTACGCTTCATAATGCGCCGCACATTTTCGATGGGAGACAGGTCTGGACTGCAGGCGGGCCAGGAAAGTACCCGCACTCTTTTTTTTTTTTTACGAAGCCACGCTTTTGTAACACGTGCTGAATGTGGCTTGGTATTGTCTTGCTAAAATAAGCAGGGGCGTCCATGAAAAAGACGCCGCTTGGATGGCAGCATATGTTGTTCCAAAACCTGTATGTACCTTTCAGCATTAATGTGCCTTCACAGATGTGTAAGTTACCCATGCCTTGGGCACTAATGCACCTCTGTACCATCACAGATAATGGCTTTTAAACTTTGCCTCGATAACAGTCTGGATGGTTCGCTTCCCCTTTGGTCCGGATGACACAATGTCGAATATTTCCAAAAACAATTTGAAATGTGGACTCGTCAGACCACAGAACACTTTTCCACTTTGCGTCAGTCCATCTTAGATGATCTCAAACCCAGAGAAGCCGGCGGCGTTTCTGGGTGTTGTTGATAAATGGCTTTCGCTTTGCATTGTAGAGCTTTAACTTGCACTTACAGATGTAGCGAAAAACTGTAATTAGTGACAGTGGTTTTCTGAAGTGTTCCTTAGCCCGTGTGGTGATATTGATTGATGCCGCTTACGTGGTGTGATTTCTCCAGATTCTCTGAACCTTTTGATGATATTATGTACCGTAGATGTTGAAATCCCTAAATTTCTTGCAATTGCACTTTGAGAAACGTTGTTCTACGCAGTTGTGGACAAAGGGGTGTACCTCGCCCCATCCTTTCTTGTGAAAGACTGAGCATTTTTTTGGGAAGCTGCTTTTATACCCAATCATGGCACCCACCTGTTCCCCATTAGCCTGCACACCTGTGGGATGTTCCAAATAAGTGTTTGATGAGCATTCCTAAACTTTATCAGTATTTATTGCCACCTTTACCAACTTCTTTGTCACGTGTTGCTGGCTTCGAATTCTAAAGTTAATGATTATTTGCAAAAAAAAAAGTTTATCAGTTTGAACATCAAATATGTTGTGTTTGTAGCATATTCAACTGAATATGGGTTGAAAATGATTTGCAAATCATGATACTCATATGGTACTTGGTGTTTTCTGAGGTGGTACTTGGTGAAAGAAGTAAGAGAACCATTGATCCAGATGTGCACGTGTAAACATTTTATGCACATACTTCAATTTTTTTTATATCAGTCTGATATCTGATATCTACATTGGATCGGCACACACCTACTAGTATCAGTGTTGAAGACACAAAAGGTCAGAAGTACAAGTCATAAATGTTTTATTATAGTTTATTTGAGCCTTGTTGTTTTCTCAAGTAATTTTTGTAAACATACAAAATATTTGTAAAAATCCAATGTTGAAATATATAAATATGCTATTATTTTTCACATTTTTATTAGTGATGTATAAATAATAAACTGATGTATGCAAAGCGGCATGACGTAATGATGGTGTGTTTGTGCTTTACCGGTGGGAGTAGTAGAAGAAGACCTCCTCCAAGATGGAGAAGAAGGCCAGCTCGATCAGGGCCCAGTGGAAGGTGGGCAGCTGGGGGCCGCACGGGTCGCCCCTCCAGGACGTCAGGTGGTAGGCAACCACCACCATGGGGCCCGAGATGAAGAGGTGGTTGAAGAGCACCGTCTTCAATGCCTGGCGCAGCTTGGCCGGATCCACCTGGGAAGGAAAAGGTGACAATTAAGATAAACGCTGCATGCTATAATATCCTTAATCTGGGATTTTTACTGGTCTTTTTTTTTTACTTTGTCACGGCCTGAAACGCTAAAAGTGTGGTTAAAAGTTGCTTTATATGACCCAATGCAAACAACCTTCTCTAATCATGGTGCAAAAATAATAATAACATTACAACCAACACAAAATATCCACAGACATGATCACATGTAACCGGCTCACTGAACTTTGTGGATATTAAAAAAAAAAAAAACATCCATGCACAATAACCAATTCAAAATGGCACCTGTTTTAAATTAATTACAAAGCATGATGGGGAAAAAAGACAAACAGTCTCTGCACACTTTGTGCATTTTAGCTGCTTGATATTTCTGATTGATTACAAAACTTTAAGCAGGGTTGGTTGTCACGAAGTAAACACGGTAGAAGTCGAACTTAAACATATTCCTAATATTCAAGTATATTAATGATTGATTATATTGTATATTATATTTACACGGACATGCATACATACGCGTGTATATGTATGTGTATATATATATATGTGTATGTATGTATGTATATATATGTGTATATGATGGATGGATGTATATGTATGTGTATATATATATATACATATGTACATATATGTGTGTGTGGATATAAATATATATATACACACACATATTTGTATGTATATATCATATTATGAATAACATAATATTCTACACATATTTGAAAATTCATCATTTGAGTTGTCTGACGTGTTAATCATTTCTAATCTTCACAATATTTCAAAAATATTTATATTTTATGAAAAACATACATATTTTCAAACATATTTATATTTTCTGAAAAATATGAATATTTCAGAAAAAATATATTTTTTGGGGAAAAATATAAATATTTAAAAATATATATTTTCTTGAAAAATGTAAATTTCATGAATATGAATATTTTCAAAAATATTTATATTTTCTGAAAAATATGAATATTTTCAAAAATATATTTTTTTCTGAAAAATATGAATATTTTCAAAAATATTTATATTTTTTGAAAAGTACGAATATTTTTGAAAACAAATTTTGTTGAAAAATGTAAATATTTTGGAAAAAAGTATTTTTCCAAATATATATATTTTCTGAAAAAATAAATGTTTTCAAAAATATGTATATTTTCTGAAAAATATGAATATTTCAGAAAATATATTTTCTTGAAAAATATAAATATTTTCAAAAATATTTATATTTTCTTGAAAAATATAAATATTTTCAAAAATATTTATATTTTCTTGAAAAATATAAATATTTTCAAAAATATTCATGTTTTCTGAAAAACAAATATTTTCAAATATATACATATTTTCTGAAAAAAATCAATATTTAAAAAAAATGTATTTTCAAATATATATTTTCTGAAAAATATGAATATTTAAAAAAATATATTTTCTGAAAAATATTTTGAAAAACATATTTTCTGAAAAATATGAATATTTTCAAAAATATATATTTTTTCTGAAAAATATAAATTCAAAAATATATTTTTTTTTAAATATGAATATTTTTTAAAATATATTTTCTTGAAAAATATAAATATTTTGGGAAAATTGTTTTTTTTTTCAAATATATATATTTTCTGAAAAAAATAAATGTTTTAAAAAATATGTATATATTCTGAAAAATATGAATATTTTCAAAAATATATATATTCTAAAAAATATAAATAATTTTAAAAATATATTTTCTGAAAAAATATGAATAATTTCAAAAATATATATATTTTCTGAAAAATATAAATTTTTTCAAAAATATTTTTTTCTGAAAAATATGAATACTTTCAAATATATATTTTCTGAAAAATATAAACCTTTTCAAAAATATATTTTTATTTTTATATCTTGTTTTAAACTCTGCTAGGTTTTTCATTGAAAATAATTGGTGTTGCTTTCCATACAGATACACAAACTGTGTATTTGTGTCATTTCTAATGGAGTTGCACTGAATATGTAGTCACTCACAGAGGAAGTATCAACGTCATTAACACAAATAAAAGATTTGATTTGGCAAAGATGTTGTTAGTTCAGAAGAAATGCGACCCAAATGACTTTTGAACTTTGAACCCTAACTGCAAACACATGCAGTTAGGGATTTTGAACGAGAACTACACGGACGATTGATCCGTTGTTTTGTTTTGCGCTCTTAATGTGACGGGCGAGCGACTTCTTGTGAGCACAAATGTGGCTGACTAGCCGCGTGTTGTTTATGTGGAGATAAACGAACTGAGGCGTGTTTTCCATTCCAACTGTCAGCGAGGTGAGGATAAAAACACAATCAATACTCCGATAAAACTCAGAGATTACGACACTTATCATGTTTTCTTTACGATGTTATCTCTGCCGCGCGCAACGTCAAACTTTGTCTGGTCAAACGCTGGAGGAGGACTTTGACACGCCGAACACTTTTAAGTTGTTCTATTACTGTTTATTCCATGTTTGCCTGGAGGTGTTTTATGCCTCAATAATTTAAGTTAACACATAAAAGTTGACAAACATGAATCTGGATGGTTGTACTTTTTTTGGAGATGTTTTTTCTGTTTATTTACATTTTTTGAGGCGCTCAAAATGGCTAACATGCTAGCGTGTCTATGGGATTTTTAATGTAAATTAGCATCGAGCTAGCGGGTGGGTTTAAATGTGTTTTGTTTGCTCATCATTTTACGGATAAATGATTTAGTGTTTTTACGTCAGCTATAATCGACACGCTTTATGAACTTAGAAATGTGCTAGCTATTGCCCTGGTAGCATGCTAATATTAACATGCTAACTTTTTTTTGCTAGCATTGTGCAGTGTTTTAACCTAATGAAGGATTTTGTTACATGGTGCAATCTTAGAAATTTGCTAGCATTTCTCCTGTTAGCATGCTAATGTTGGCATGCTAACTTTTCATGGTAGCATTTTACCTAATTATGTTGGTTTTAACCAAATTATGGATTTGGTTGCTTGGTGCCATCTTAGACATGTGCTAGCTGTTTCCCTTTTTGCATGCTAAAATTGGCATGCTAACTTTTCACCTAATTATGTTGGTTTCAACCAAATTATGGATTTGGTTGCTTGGTGCCATCTTAGAAATGTGCCAGCGGTTTCCCTTTTAGCATGCTAATGTTGGCATGCTAACATTTTATGCTAGCCTTTTACCTAATTATGTTGGTTTGGACCTCATAATGGATTTTGTTACTTGGTGCCATCTTAGAAATATGCTACTTGGTCTCCTGTTGGCATGCTAATACTGGCATGCTAGCATTTTATGCTATCCTTTTACCTAATTATGTTGGTTTTAACCAAATTATGGATTTTGTTGCTTGGTGCCATCTTAGAAATGTGCTAGCTGGTCTCCTGTTGGCATTTTAATTGTTGGCAGGCTAACATGTTATGCTAGTCTTTTACCTAATTATGTTGGTTTTAACCAAGTTATGGATTTCCTTACTCGATGCCATCTTAGAAATGTGCTAGCTGTTCTCCTTTTATCATGCTAATATTGGAATGCTAACATCTTATGTTAGCCTTTTCCCTAATTACGTTGGTTTTAACCTATTAATGGATTTTGTTACTTGGTGCCATCTTAGAAATGTGTTAGCTGTTCCCCTATTATCAGGCTAAAATTTTACTTTAGCATTGTATTTAATTATGTACATTCAACCCAATAAATGGATTCCAATATATGGTGCCATCTTAGACGAATGCTAGCTGTTCTCCAGTTAGCATACTAATGTTTACATGCTAACATTTTATGCTAGCCTTTTCCATAAGTAAGTTGGTTTTAACTTAGTAATGGATTTTGTTGCCCGGTGCCATCTTAGAAATATGCTAACTGTTCCCCTGTTATTACACTTTTATTAGCATGCTAATGTTGGCATGCTAACACGTTATGCTAGCCTTTTCCTCAATTATGTAAATTTTAAACAAATAATGGATTTTGTTACTTTGTGTCATCTTAAAAATGTGCTAGCTGTTCCCATATTATCAGGCTAAAATTTCATGTTAGCATTTTACTTATGTACATTTTCACCCAATAAATGGATTACATTAAATGGTGCCATCTTAGAAGAATACTAGCTGTTTTCCTGTTAACATGCTAATGTTGACATGCTAACATTTTATGCTAGGCTTTTACGTAACTATGTTGGTTTTAACCTAATGGATTTTGTTGCTCGGGGCCATCTTAGAAATATGCTAGCTGTTCCCCTGTCATCAGACTTTTATTAGCATGCTAATGTTGCCATGCTAACATGCTATGCTAGACTTTTACCCAATTATGTACATTTTTACTCAGTGCCATCTTAGAAATGTGCTAGCTGTTCCCCTATTATCAGGCTAAAATTTTACGTCAGCATTTTACTTATGTACATTTTCACCCAATAAATGGATTACATTAAATGGTGCCATCTTAGAAGAATACTAGCTGTTTTCCTGTTAGCATGCTAATGTTGACATGCTAACATTTTATGCTAGGCTTTTACGTAACTATGTTGGTTTTAACCTAATGGATTTTGTTGCTCGGGGCCATCTTAGAAATATGCTAGCTGTTCCCCTGTCATCAGACTTTTATTAGCATGCTAATGTTGCCATGCTAACATGCTATGCTAGACTTTTACCCAATTATGTACATTTTAAACAAATAATGGATTTTTGTACTCAGTGCCCTCTTAGAAATGTGGTAGCTGTTCCCCTATTATCAAGCTAAAATATTATGTTAGCATTTTACTTATGTACATTTTCACCTAATAAATGGATTACATTAAATAGTGCCATCTTAGAAGAATACTAGCTGTTTTCCTGTTAGCATGCTAATGTTGACATGCTAACATTTTATGCTAGCCTTTTTCGTAACTATGTTGGTTTTAACCTAATGGATTTTGTTGCTCGGTGCCATCTTAGAAATATGCTAGCTGTTCCCCTGTCATCAGACTTTTATTAGCATGCTAATGTTGCCATGCTAACATGCTATGCTAGACTTTTACCCAATGATGTACATTTTAAACAAATAATGGATTTTTGTACTCAGTGCCATCTTAGAAATGTGGTAGCTGTTCCCCTATTATCAAGCTAAAATATTATGTTAGCATTTTACTTATGTACATTTTCACCTAATAAATGGATTACATTAAATAGTGCCATCTTAGAAGAATACTAGCTGTTTTCCTGTTAGCATGCTAATGTTGACATGCTAACGTTTTATGCTAGCCTTTTTCGTAACTATGTTGGTTTTAACCTAATGGATTTTGTTGCTCGGTGCCATCTTAGAAATATGCTAGCTGTTCCCCTGTCATCAGACTTTTATTAGCATGCTAATGTTGCCATGCTAACATGCTATGCTAGACTTTTACCCAATTATGTACATTTTAAACAAATAATGGATTTTTGTACTCAGTGCCATCTTAGAAATGTGGTAGCTGTTCCCCTATTATCAAACTAAAATATTATGTTAGCATTTTACTTATGTACATTTTCACCTAATAAATGGATTACATTAAATAGTCCCATCTTAGAAGAATACTAGCTGTTTTCCTGTTAGCATGCTAATGTTGACATGCTAACATTTTATGCTAGCCTTTTTCGTAACTATGTTGGTTTTAACCTAATGGATTTTGTTGCTCGGTGCCATCTTAGAAATATGCTAGCTGTTCCCCTGTCATCGGACTTTTATTAGCATGCTAATGTTGCCATGCTAACATGCTATGCTAGACTTTTACCCAATTATGTACATTTTAAACAAATAATGGATTTTTGTACTCAGTGCCATCTTAGAAATGTGGTAGCTGTTCCCCTATTATCAAGCTAAAATATTATGTTAGCATTTTACTTATGTACATTTTCACCTAATAAATGGATTACATTAAATAGTGCCATCTTAGAAGAATACTAGCTGTTTTCCTGTTAGCATGCTAATGTTGACATGCTAACATTTTATGCTAGCCTTTTTCGTAACTATGTTGGTTTTAACCTAATGGATTTTGTTGCTCGGTGCCATCTTAGAAATATGCTAGCTGTTCCCCTGTCATCAGACTTTTATTAGCATGCTAATGTTGCCATGCTAACATGCTATGCTAGACTTTTACCCAATTATGTACATTTTTACTCAGTGCCATCTTAGAAATGTGCTAGCTGTTCCCCTATTATCAGGCTAAAATTTTACGTCAGTATTTTACTTATGTACATTTTCACCCAATAAATGGATTACATTAAATGGTGCCATCTTAGAAGAATACTAGCTGTTTTCCTGTTAGCATGCTAATGTTGACATGCTAACATTTTATGCTAGGCTTTTACGTAACTATGTTGGTTTTAACCTAATGGATTTTGTTTCTCGGGGCCATCTTAGAAATATGCTAGCTGTTCCCCTGTCATCAGACTTTTATTAGCATGCTAATGTTGCCATGCTAACATGCTATGCTAGACTTTTACCCAATTATGTACATTTTAAACAAATAATGGATTTTTTTACTCAGTGCCATCTTAGAAATGTGCTAGCTGTTCCCCTATTATCAGGCTAAAATTTTATGTTAGCATTATACTTATGTACATTCAACCCAATAAATGGATTCCATTATATGGTGCCATCTTAGAAGAATGCTAGTTGTTCTTCTGTTAGCATGCTAATGTTGACATGCTAACATTTTATGCTGGTCTTTTACGTAATTAAGTTGGTTTTAACCTCGTAATGGATTTCGTTGCTCTGCTTGGTGCCATCTTAGAACTATGCTAGCTGTTCCCCTGTTATCATGCTAACATTTTATGTTAGCATTTTATCTAATTATGTACATTTTAAACCCAATAAGGGGATTATATTATTTTAGAAGCATTCTAGCTGTTCTCCTGTTAGCAAAAACCTACCGGATTATTCTTGTCCACTTGGACGCGGTAGCGCGTGATGAAGGCGGGTCTTCCTGTGGTGTCCACCAATAGCAGTAGAGCGTTGAAACCCCAAAAAACCACAGTGGGCACGAGCATGGTCCCTGTGGCGAGAGAGCGAAAACATTCCAACACTTGAAAAGAAATTTGCAACAATGTCAGCACCAGATGTGTGTTTTATATTTAATACAGAGCGCTAGATGAACAGACTTAAATGCAATTATTTCGGAGAGTAAATTCTACACATTTGTTTGGTTTGAATTGTGTGAATGCTCACCACCTGTCAGGCTTGCCACTGAGTTTGTTTGTGTTTTAGTTTTTCTTCTGTGTGTTTAGTATTTCCTGTCCTTAGTTCCTGTCAGCACTCTTGTTTCAGTTCAGCTTCCTATTTGTCTCCCCGAGTGCTTTGTTTCCCTTCAGCTGCGGCTGATCGGCACCTGGCCACACCTGGTGTCAATCAGCCCGATCCTATTTGTACCTGCTTTGTCTTCCAGTCCGTGCTGGATTATTGATTTGTCGATGTCACTCCTTGTCGCTCTTGTCATGTATTATCGCGCCTGTCGTGTGTTTGCTGCGTAGCGGTAAGCTATATTCGTTTGATGTTTGTAGCTTACTGTTTTTTGTGCCCTGCTTGCAGTTTGTTTTTTCATTTTACAAGTACGCTACCCGCTAGCTTCCACGCTAGGCCCCTTTTGGTTTTTGCTAGCTTCCATGCTAAGTCTCCTTTTAGTTTTCTAGCTCCCATGCTAGCTCTCTTAGTTTGTTATCCGCTTTGTGTCAGTACCCTTTTGTTTGTTCGTGTTTTAGTATTTTTATTAAATCAAGTTTTCTCACTGCATGCCGGCCTCCATCTCTGCATCTTGGGGTTGGCCAACAACTTACTTTGACATCACCATTCCTGTTTTCCCCAAGTTCCTGGAATTCTGTAAGACTGTAATTGTGTAATTTTCGCTGTTAGCATGCTAATGTTTTATGGTAGCACTTTATCTAGTTAAGTATGTTTTTAACCTAATAATCATATATTTTGTACACTGGCTCTGTCTTAGATTTATGCTAGCTTTTTAACTGTTGGCATGCTAGTGCTAACGTGCTAACAGTGTGCTAACATTTTACTCTAGCATCCAAGCTAATTATGTAGGTTTCAACCTACTGTAATAATCATGAATTTTGTGACTTGACGCCATCCTAGAAGTATGCTAGCTATTCACCTGTTGGCGTGCTAAAATTTTACGCTAGCATTTAAGCTAATTATGTATACGTTAGCCTACTAATATGGATTTCGTTACTACACGCTATCTTAGAAGTATGCTAGCTGTTCCCCTGTTAGCATGCTAAAGTTAATGTTCTAATGTTTTATGCTAGCATTTTAGCTAATTTTGTATTTTTTTTAACCCTAACAAGCATGGAATCTTTTAATTAGTGCCATCTTAAAAGTAGGCTAGCTCGTCACTTGTTAGTTTACTAACATTGTATGCTATAATTTAAGCTAATTATGTATCTTTTAGACTAATAATATGGATTTTGTTACTACACGCCATCTTAAAAGTATGCTAGCTGTTCCCCTGTTAACATGCTAATGATAATATTCTCTTTTTTTATGTTAGCATTTTAGCTAATTTTGTACTTTTTAACCTATTAAGCATAGATTCTGTTACTTGGCACCATCTTGGGAGTATGCTAGCTCGTTAGCACGCAAACAATTGATTGATTTCCTTACTCGTCGCCATCTGAGAAACACAGGAATGCCCGGTGTAACCTAGTTAGCATGTTAATGCTTTACGCTGCTATTTTAGATAATTTTGCACATTTAACCCAAGATATTTCTTGTTGCCATCTTAGAAGTATGCTTCCGGTTCCCCTGCTAAAGTTAGCATAAAATGTTAGCATGCTAGCATTTTCGCTAATTTTGTATGTTTTGACCGAATAATCACAGACTTTGTTGCTTGGCGCCATGTTGGAAGTTTGCTGGCTGTTCCCCTGTTAGCATGCTAATGTTAATATTCTAATGTTTTATGCTAGCATTTCAGCTAATTTTGTACTTTTTAACCTAGTGGGCATGGATTATGTTACGTGGCGCTATCTTGGAAGTAATCTAGCTACTCACATGTCGGCATGCTAATTAGCATGCAAACATTCAAGCTAATCTTTTATATTCTAACCTAATCATCATTGATTTCGTTACTCGTCGCCATCTTAGAAACACAGTATTGGTGTACCCTTGTTAGCATGCTAATGCTTTTCACTGCTACTTTACATAATTTTGTACGTTTAAACCTAGATATTTCTTGTTGCCATCCTAAAAGTATGCTTCCAGTTCCTCTGCTAACATTAGCATAAAAAGTTAGCATGCTAGCATTTTCGCTAATTTTGTAAGTTTAAACCTAGATATTTCTTGTTGCCATCTTATAAGTATGCCATTGGATCCCCTGCTAACATTAGCATAAAATTTTAGCATGCTAGCATTTTTG
Organism: Nerophis ophidion; assembly: GCF_033978795.1. Taxonomy (NCBI): domain Eukaryota; kingdom Metazoa; phylum Chordata; class Actinopteri; order Syngnathiformes; family Syngnathidae; genus Nerophis; species Nerophis ophidion. The sequence continues at coordinate 76,361,340 of NC_084614.1, forward strand.
CTAATTTTGGCAGTTTAAACCTAGCTATTTCTTGTTGCCATCTTATAAGTATGCCATTGGATCCCCTGCTAACATTAGCATAACATTTTAGCATGCTAGCATTTTTGCTAATTTTGGCAGTTTAAACCTAGCTATTTCTTGTTGCCATCTTATAAGTATGCTATTGGATCCCGTGCTAACATTAGCTGAACATTTTAGCATGCTAGCATCTTCGCTAATTTTGTAAGTTTAAACCTAGATATTTCTTGTTGCCATCTTATAAGTATGCCATTGGATCCTGTGCTAACATTAGCATAACATTTTAGCATGCTAGTATTTTTGCTAATTTAGTCAGTTTAAACCTAGATATTTCTTGTTGCCATCTTATGAGTATGCCATTGGATCCCGTGCTAACATTAGCAGAAAATTTTAGCATGCTAGTATTTTCGCTAAATTTGTCAGTTTAAACATAGATATTTCCTGTTGCCATTTTATAAGTATGCCAGCGGTTCCAATGCTAATTTTGTAAGTTTAAACCTAGATATTTATTGTTGCCATCTTATAAGTATGCCATTGGATCCCCTGCTAACATTAGCATAACATGTTAGCATGCTAGCATTTTCGCTGATTTTGTCAGTTTAAACCTAGATATTTCTTGTTGCCACCTTATAAGTATGCCAACAGTTCCCCTGCTAACATTAGCATAACATTTTAGCATGCTAGCATCTTCGCTAATTTTGTAAGTTTAAACCTAGATATTTCTTGTTGCCATCTTATAAGTATGCCATTGGATCCCGTGCTAACATTAGCATACAATTTTAGCATGCTAGTATTTTTGTTAATTTAGTCAGTTTAAACCTAGATATTTCTTGTTGCCATCCTAAAAGTATGCTTCCAGTTCCTCTGCTAACATTAGCATAAAAAGTTAGCATGCTAGCATTTTCGCTAATTTTGTAAGTTTAAACCTAGATATTTCTTGTTGCCATCTTATAAGTATGCCATTGGATCCCCTGCTAACATTAACATAACATGTTAGCATGCTAGGATTTTCCCTAATTTGTAAGTTTAAACCTAGATATTTCTTGTTGCCACCTTATAAGTATGCCAACGGTTCCCCTGCTAACATTAGCATAAAATTTTAGCATGCTAGCATTTTCGTTAATTTTTATAAGTTTAAACCTAGATATTTCTTGTTGCCATCTTATTAGTATGCCATTGGATCCCGTGCTAACATTAGCAGAACATTTTAGCATGCTAGTATTTTCGCTAAATTTGTCAGTTTAAACCTAGATATTTCTTGTTGCCATCTTATAAGTATGCCAGCGGTTCCAATGCTAATTTTGTTAGTTCAAACCTAGATATTTCTTGTTGCCATCTTATAAGTATGCCATTGGATCCCCTGCTAACATTAGCATAACATGTTAGCATGCTAGCATTTTCGCTGATTTTGTCAGTTTAAACCTAGATATTTCTTGTTGCCATCTTATAAGTATGCCAGCGGTTCCATTGCTAATTTTGTTAGTTCAAACCTAGATATTTCTTGTTGCCATCTTATAAGTATGCTATTGGATCCCGTGCTAACATTAGCTGAACATTTTAGCATGCTAGCATCTTCGCTAATTTTGTAAGTTTAAACCTAGATATTTCTTGTTGCCATCTTATAAGTATGCCATTGGATCCCGTGCTAACATTAGCATACAATTTTAGCATGCTAGTATTTTTGTTAATTTAGTCAGTGTAAACCTAGATATTTCTTGTTGCCACCTTATAAGTATGCCAACAGTTCCCCTGCTAACATTAGCATAAAATTTTAGCACGCTAGCATTTTCGCTAATTTATAGGTTTAAACCTAGATATTTCTTGTTGCCATCTTATAAGTATGCCATTGGATCCCCTGCTAACATTAACATAACATGTTAGCATGCTAGCATTTTCCCTAATTTGTAAGTTTAAACCTAGATATTTCTTGTTGCCACCTTATAAGTATGCCAACGGTTCCCCTGCTAACATTAGCATAGAATTTTAGCATGCTAGCATTTTTGTTAACTTTTGTAAGTTTAAACCTAGATATTTCTTGTTGCCATCTTATTAGTATGCCATTGGATACCGTGCTAACATTAGCAGAACATTTTAGCATGCTAGTATTTTCGCTAAATTTGTCAGTTTAAACCTAGATATTTCTTGTTGCCATTTTATAAGTATGCCATTGGATCCCCTGCTAACATTAGCATAACATGTTAGCATGCTAGCATTTTCGCTGATTTTGTCAGTTTACACCTAGATATTTCTTGTTGCCATCTTATAAGTATGCCAGCGGTTCCAATGCTAATTTTGTTAGTTTAAACCTAGATATTTCTTGTTGCCATCTTATTAGTATGCCATTGGATACCGTGCTAACATTAGCAGAACATTTTAGCATGCTAGTATTTTCGCTAAATTTGTCAGTTTAAACCTAGATATTTCTTGTTGCCATTTTATAAGTATGCCATTGGATCCCCTGCTAACATTAGCATAACATGTTAGCATGCTAGCATTTTTGCTGATTTTGTCAGTTTACACCTAGATATTTCTTGTTGCCATCTTATAAGTATGCCAGCGGTTCCAATGCTAATTTTGTTAGTTTAAACCTAGATATTTCTTGTTGCCATCTTATAAGTATGCTATTGGATCCCGTGCTAACATTAGCTGAACATTTTAGCATGCTAGCATCTTCGCTAATTTTATAAGTTTAAACCTAGATATTTCTTGTTGCCATCTTATAAGTATGCCATTGGATCCCGTGCTAACATTAGCATACAATTTTAGCATGCTAGTATTTTTGTTAATTTAGTCAGTTTAAACCTAGATATTTCTTGTTGCCATCTTATTAGTATGCCAACAGTTCCCCTGCTAACATTAGCATAACATTTTAGCATGCTAGCATTTTCGCTAATTTATAAGTTTAAACTTAGATATTTCTTGTTGCCATCTTATAAGTATGCCATTGGATCCCCTGCTAACATTAACATAACATGTTAGCATGCTAGCATTTTCCCTAATTTGTAAGTTTAAACCTAGATATTTCTTGTTGCCACCTTATAAGTATGCCAACGGTTCCCCTGCTAACATTAGCATACAATTTTAGCATGCTAGCATTTTCGTTAATTTTTGTAAGTTTAAACCTAGATATTTCTTGTTGCCATCTTATAAGTATGCCATTGGATCCCGTGCTAACATTAGCATACAATTTTAGCATGCTAGTATTTTTGTTAATTTAGTCAGTTTAAACCTAGATATTTCTTGTTGCCACCTTATAAGTATGCCAACAGTTCCCCTGCTAACATTAGCATAACATTTTAGCATGCTAGCATTTTCGCTAATTTATAAGTTTAAACCTAGATATTTCTTGTTGCCATCTTATAAGTATGCCATTGGATCCCCTGCTAACATTAACATAACATGTTAGCATGCTAGCATTTTCCCTAATTTGTAAGTTTAAACCTAGATATTTCTTGTTGCCACCTTATAAGTATGCCAACGGTTCCCCTGCTAACATTGGCATAAAATTTTAGCATGCTAGCATTTTCGTTAATTTTTGTAAGTTTAAACCTAGATATTTCTTGTTGCCATCTTATTAGTATGCCATTGGATCGCCTGCTAACATTGGTATAAAATTTTAGTATGCTAGCATTTTCGCTAACTTTTCACCTTTCCACCGAATAATCAAGGACTTTGTTACTTGGCGCCATGTTGAAAGTTAACTTTTTATGCTAGCATTTCAGCTAAGGATATATATTTATAGGTAAATAATCATAGATTTTGTTACTTAGTAATTCTCGAAGCATGCTAAGTATTTTAAGTATACCATCATCAAGAATTTGAAGCTCTTTAACTTTGAAACCATTGCAACTGTCAAACTAATTGTACATCCATCTGACATTCTGTCAACGTTTCAGTTCAGCTTTAGCAATTTCCACAGAAATGGCTCCATGTAGTTATTAAGTCCTTCCATCAAAACATGACAACAAGGTTTTGGCAAGGAGACACATTCCTCCACGGATTGCTCACACTTGGCTGCCATAATTTACCCGACACTTACCGGTTGGTTTACTCTGACTTTAGGGGATGAACCAAAAAAAAAAAAAAAGTGTCTTACCCATGTAGAACAAAGCTTCATTGTGGCCCTCAAAGGTGGCAGAAAGTTTGCTCCACAAGTTCTGCCAGAAGTCTCCGGACGCTCCCCAGAACCTCTGGAGATGCCTGAGGAGGACAGGCTGACTTGTTCAACTAGCACAAATAGATGCAAACATGCTAAAATAAAACCAAATTATTTTTTTCAAAAAGGTAAACATGGTAGGCTAGCAGCTACGCGACAGTTAAGCACACGCGTAACAATAATTGAACAATATTGCAGGCTAAAACATGACATTTGTCAACATAAAGAATTGCCATACTTCCATATTACTTCCACATACAGTCAGTAAGTCATGCTTTTAGTTCTATTTTTATCTATATTTCTGTTTTATGTTGTGTTTATCTCGTACAACGCGGTGCCCGTAAGGACCAGATGAGTCGCCCGCTGGCCTGTTCTAAAAATAGCTCAAATAGCAGCACTTACCAGTGAGCTGCCTCTATTTTTTACATTTATTTTATTTATCAACTAGCTATGCTCGACATTTTTCATTCTAAAAGAGACAAAACTCAAATAGAATTTGAAAATCCAAGGAAATATTTTAAAGACTTGGTCTTCACTTGTTTAAGTAAATTCATAATTTTTTTTACTTTGCTTCTTATAACTTTCAGAAAGACAATTTTAGAGAAAAAATACAACCTTAAAAAGGATTCTAGGATTTTTAAACACATATACTTTTTTACCTTTTAAATTCCTTCCTCTTCTTTCCTGACAATTTAAATCATTTTTCAAGTACTTTTTTTTTTATTATTGTAAAGAATAATAAATACATTTGAATTTAATTCTTCATTTTAGCTTCTGTTTTTTCGACGAAGAATATTTCTTCAAACTTATGATTAAAATTAAAAAAATTATTCTGGCAAATCTAGAAAATCTGTGGAATCTTATTTCAAAGTCTTTTAAATTTCTTTTAAAAATTTTGTTCTGGAAAATCTAGAAGAAATATTGATTTTTCTTTGTTAGAAATAAAGCTTAGTCCAATTTGTTATATATTCTAACAAAGTGCAGATTGGATTTTAACCTATTTAAAACATGTCATCAAAATTCTAAAATCAATCTTAATCAGGAAAAATTACTAATGATGTTCCATAAATTATTTTTTTTTTTTTTTTCGGAAAGATTCGAATTAGCTCGTTTTTCCTCTTCATTTTTTTCGGTTGAATTTTCAATTTCAAAGGGTCGAAATTGAAGATAAATTATGTTTCAAAATAAAATTTTCATTTTTTTTTTTTCGTGTTTTCTCCTCTTTTAAACCGTTCAATTAAGTGGTTTTTTTCATCATTTATTCTCTACAAAAAATCCTTCCGTAAAGGAAAAAAAATGTACGACGGAATGACAGACAGAAATACCCATTTTTTTATATATATGTATATATATATAGAATTATTCATTAAAGGTAAATTGATTAAATTGGCTAATTCTGGCTATGTATTTAAGTGTGTATCAAACTGGTAGCCCTTTGCATTAATCAGTACCCAAGAAGTAGCTCTTGGTTTCAAAAAGGTTGCTGACCCCTGATCACCAACGTGTGTCATCATTTCATTTTTATATTATTTTTTTATTATATATTCTAACTTTATATATATATATATTTTTTTTTATATACTTTGAGATTTTAACAAATGTAAAAGGCGTTTTGAATGTAATTCATTTTTATTATTACAAAGTCTACGAGTAATAGAAAGTAGCCAGTAACAAATGTGTCCGCGTCGTTCAACCTACACAGTGGCCTAGTGGTTAGAGTGTCCGCCCTGAGTTGGGTAGGTCGTGAATTCAAACCCCGGCAGAGTCATACCAAAGACTATAAAAATAGGACCCGTTACCTCCCTGCTTGGCACTCAGCATCAAGGGTTGGAATTGGGGGGTTGAATCACCAAAAAAAGATTTCCCGGGCGCGGCACCGCTGCTGCTCACTGCTCCCCTCACCTCCCAGGGGGTGAACAAGGGTGATGGGTCAAATGCAGAGGACAAATTCCACCCCACTTAGTGTGTGTGAGACGATCATTGCTGCTTTAACTTCAATTCAACTTAAACATTCACAATTTCCACTCCACTTTCACTTAAAATGAACAACACGAGCACAATTCTCCCTCGTTTATTGCGGTTAAATCGGTTCCGGGCTAAGTGCATTTTTTCCGCCAAGGAGGAATTATTGATTATAAATCTCATATTTTCATTATTTCTGTATAAATAAAACGTGATCGTCACCATCTAAAAAACAGTTTTTAACATCATCAGAGCCCTCTGGCTGCGATGAGGTGGCGACTTGTCCAGGGTGTACTCCACCTTCCGCCCGATTGTAGCTGATATAGCCACCAGCGACCCCCGAAGGGAATAAGCGGTAGAAAAAGGATGGATGGATGGAGCTCTTTGGACATGACACAACACCAGGGACGAGTGTTGTTGACATTTGAACCGATACGGTACCGATTGCCGGTGCCTGAAAATCGATACCAGTACTTAACAGTACTTGTTGTGTGTGTGTGTTAATGAATATTAATTGATAGATAATAAAATGTTATATTGTAATATATATATATATATATATATATATATATATATATATATATATATAGTAATCTTATTACATTTGCACTTCCAAGACTTAAACGTTTCCTTTTAATTGAGAGCCCCACTCAAAATGTTATGTTGGCAGAACGATAACAATTCTTCAACCCATTGTTAGAATAATTTTATCTTAAGTTATCACAAAAACGTTTGTGTTGAAATGAGTTCCCAGCGAGAAGATCGAAAGCTGTCTTTGAAACCTACCAAGAAGAAGGCTTGTAAAAACTCCACTGTGTAGGGGGGGAAGCAACATGAAGGTGTTTCTGATTCTTTCATGTATTGTAATCAACAGAAAGATATTGTCGTGACCCGAGAACTACAAAGCGGAGTAGGAAGCAGGACCAAACTCCCTTCCAGGCACTGCTTTTTTTTAACTCTTTGACAAACCTCTTTTCAAACTCTTTTTTGAACTCTTTTACGAACCTCTTTTTGAACTCTTTAACGACCCCGTCCCTTTGGAAACAGCTGTGGCCATGCGGTCAGGGGAGGTCCAAGTAAAAGGAGGAGGCGTGCAATCTTTTGGCAGAGCGCGATGATACTGTACACGGGTACCGATGTCTATGATTCTCCTCAAATTGAGCCAAATTGAATTCTGTCTCGTTTAATTATTTGCTTCCTGTCTTGTTTGATAGATGTCATCGGTGTTTGAACCTGGCACCCATGGTTCAGCTTTTTCCATGAAGCTGAACGTGCTACGCTGCACCCTACAAAGCGTTTACACTGTAAGTATTGCGCTTACTACACACCAGCTGTTTGATTGCAACGTGCATATTCGTCGGAGTTCTCATTACCAAATATGGAGCTGTTGAAATCGCCAATGTGAGATCGCTAATGCTAATAGGAAGCCTGTCTATGGGAAATCCAATGTAAATTAGCATCAAGCTAGTGCAGTTTTAGAAAACCTGAGCCGTACTTTACGTTGTAGCGTTTGTTTTTTTACCAAGCATAGCCACTTTTTTGGTGTGGAAAATTGCAACATTACTTAGAGGAAGGGTTCTAAACGTTTTTGACAACTTTTCCACTACTTAGGGGCCCGGGGCCCACTCGAATTTTACCACTTATTCATCATACTCTTGATTTTAATCCATCCATCCATTTTCTACCGCTTATTCCCTTTCGGGGTCGCGGGGGGCGCTGGCGCCTATCTCAGCTACAATCGGGCGGAAGGCGGGGTACACCCTGGACAAGTCGCCACCTCATCGCAGGGCCAACACAGATAGACAACATTCACACACTAGGGCCAATTTAGTGTTGCCAATCAACCTATCCCCAGGTGCATGTCTTTGGAAGTGGATTTTAATCGTATTTAATAATAATATCTAACCTACTCAGGGTTTAACAGGATAAACCTGTAAACAAATGAAATGAAGCATGCGTTAATGACAAAGATTGTTATTGAGGCTTAGGTCAGACTGATTACAAAATAAATACTAATCAACTATACTGCAAAAGAAGGGACTAAATTAATATCAAATTATTAAAAAACATGGTAAACTAAACTCTTGATAAAATGTCAATGCAAATTAAAACACTGCTTTGCCACTTTAGTCATATTTTTTGCCCTTAAGAAACTTCTCCATGACTTTAACTCCAGGCTTCTCTTGTTTGTTTGATATCGACATTACTGCCACAAGTGGTGGAAAAGAGTATTACAGCTGAGTACCCCTGCCGCCCTCTCGAAGGCGCCGATGTTTGTAGACCTCACACGCCGCGGACAGAAGCGTTACAGGCGGCGTGACGACTTCCTACCATGTCAGCGAGTTGCCGAACGCCGCCAACAACAAGATCCCTGATCCGATGACGAAGGCGGCCTTCTTCACGGAGTCCCACAGCCCTCCAGATGTGTCCTGCGTGGAGGACAAGGCAACATGAGCGTCCCTGGATCGCATGTCGACGGCTCAGCTTTCAGGAAACGTCAACACCACGCGGGTAAGGCGAGCAAAACCAGCATCTCTGTTTACCCACTCGTTTTACAAACATACATTCTTTAAATGTATGTTTGATACAACTTTTTTAGGGTGCCTGTACATGCAAAGTGCGGTATAAATAAAGTGTGATTAAATGCTACCATGAAATTTAAAAATCTTTAGAATGGATCTATCATTTAAAAAGGTTTGCCTTTAGGGGACCTTTTTTTTTTTTTTTTTTGTCCCCACACCGTCAAGAGGTAATTTTTACCATGAATTGATTAACTTAAACAAGTTGAAAAACTTATTGGGGTGTTACCATTTAGTGGTCGATTGTACGGAATATGTACTGTACTGTGCAATCTGCTAATAGAAGTTTCAATCAATCAATCAATCAATATTACCACAGTTCTCCAAAATATTGGGAAAAAATATTTATAAATAGATTCGATGGCTTTGTAGAAAAAAATGAATTATTAACAGGAATAATCGATCAACAGCACAAGCATTAACAGATTTAATTGAAGAAATAACTGATAGTATTGATACAAATAAATATACAATAGGAGTATTCTTAGATCTTAAGAAGGCTTTTGATACAGTAGACCATAGTATTCTTATTAGAAAAATGGAAAAATATGGTTTTAGGGGTATTGTTCTGGAATGGATCAAAAGTTATTTATCTGATAGAAAGCAGTTTGTACAGATATCACAAAAAAAAATGGTACCACAGGGGTCAGTCTTAGGGCCCCAAATGTTCATCTTGTATATAAATGATATTTGTAAAGTAACTGAAAACCTTAAATATGTGTTATTTGCGGATGACACCAATGTACTCTGTTCTGATGTGGACTTGCAGCAGCTCCTGAGGACCGTCACCATGGAGATGTGTAAACTAAAAAAAATGGTTTGATGCTAATAAATTATCATTAAACCTAAATAAAACTAACTTTATGTTAATTGGAAATAAGAGAAATGATATAGATGTAAAGTTATATATAGACAATGTAAGTATAGAAAGAGTAAACAAAATCAAATTTTTGGGTGTGATCTTGGACCACAGGATCTGCTGGAAGTCACACATTACATACATCAAAGGGAAGTCACACATTACATACATCAAAGGGAAGTTGGCGAGAAGTATTGCTGTCCTGGGTAAAACAAGGCACATTCTTCATCAAAAAACATTACACACTCTTTATTGTACACTTGTTTTACCATATTTGAGTTACTGTCTAGAAGTTTGGGGAAATACATATAGGACGAACATCCAACCACTATTCATAATGCCAAAAAGGGCCATCAGACTGATACATACAGTTGTGATCAAAATTATTCAACCCCCACACAATTTTGGTGTTTTAGCAAGTTGGACATTTATTTTGTATTTCGTTAATAGTCATATCAAATAAAGATGTGTCAAATAGACAAATGCAACTTAAATTGTAACACTGTATTTTACAAAATACCAAAAAAGGACATTTTTCTTAATATCTCATTGACAAAATGATTCAACCCCTTGAAGATCATAACTCTGAAGAACATAATTTGAATAAAGTCTTTTCAATCAGGTGTTGAAAACACCTGTAGATGTGATTAGAACCATAACGAGCAACAATTAAACTGATTGAAAAAGACTGTGACGCTCAGCTTCTGGTAGATGGTCAATGGTGTATTTGCAACATGGTGAAGTCCAGGGAGTGGTCAAAGAAGTCAAGAGAGGAGATAATTTCTCTTCATAAGAAAGGATATGGATATAAGAAAATAGCAAAGACATTACACATTCCAAGAGACACAGTTGGGAGCATAATTCACAAGTTTAAAGCTAAAGGCACAGTGGAAACACTACCTGGGCGTGGTAGAAAGAGGATTGCGTGTGCGTACAGTGGTGAAAAACCCCCGGGTAACAGCTGAGGAACTACAACAGGACATTGCAGAGGGGGGAACGCAGGTTTCGTCCCAGACAATAAGGCGCGCACTACGAGATGAAGGCCTCCATGCCAGAACTCCCAGGCGCACCCCACTTCTGACTACCAGGAACAAGAAAAATAGACTCCAGTATGCCAAAAATCATCTGGACAAACTCCAAAGGTTTTGGGAAACTGTTCTATGGAGTGATGAGACAAAAGTGGAACTCTTTGGGCCTATGAATCAACGTTATGTCTGGAGGAGAAAAAATGAAGCTTACAAAGAGAAGAACACCATGCCTACTGTTAAGCATGGTGGGGGGTCAATCATGCTCTGGGGCTGTTTCTCTGCCTCAGGTACCGGGAATCTCCAGCGCGTTCAAGGCATTATGAATTCTATTTCCTAGCAGGATATATTAGCTGCAAATGTCATGAAGTCAGTGACAAAGCTGAGGCTTGGGAGACGTTGGACCTTCCAACAGGACAAGGATCCCAAGCATACCTCCAAATCAACATCAGAGTGGTTGCAGAAGAAGGGCTGGAAGACTCTGGAGTGGCCTTCACAGTCGCCAGACCTAAATCCTCTAGAAAAGCTGTGGTGGGACTTGAAGAAGGCAGTTGCAGCACGCAAGCCCAAGAATCTGAATGAACTGGAGGCCTTTGCCCAAGAGGAATGGGCTAAAATACCTGTAGATGGTTGCAAGAAGCTTGTGTCCGCTTATGTATCACCTTTGAAGGATGTCATTACTGCCAAAGGGTGTTCTACTAAGTACTAAAGATGCATGGAACTAGGGGGTTGAATCATTTTGTCAATGAGATATTAAGAAAAATGTCCTTTTTTGGTATTTTGTAAAATACAGTGTTACAATTTAAGTTGAATTTGTCTATTTGACACATCTTTATTTGATATGACTATAAACAAAATACGGAATAAATGTCCAACTTGCTAAAACACCAAAATTGTGTGGGGGTTGAATAATTTTGATCACAACTGTAACACAGGACCCCGAGAACACACTAATGGATTATTTATAAAAACATTTGATTTAAAACTACCAGATCTCATCCAACTCATCCAAGATTGACTTCCAACAGGGTTACAGAGAACATTTTTTACAGAGAGAAGGGAATTACGATTTAAGAGGAGAACTACTTTTTAAGATCCAATATTGTAGAACAACGCAGAAACGAATGAGTATAACAATAGCAGGGGTTAAAATATGGAACTGTTTAAAGGATGAAATAAAACACAGCACCAACATAAACCAGTTTAAAAAGCTTTTTAAATCATTTATCATTAGTAAGTATAAGAAAGAAGAGCAAACATTGTTTTAGAAAGACAATAATATATAATATGTATATAAATACAATTTATGATTTCATAATTATACATATAGGTTATATTAAAATGTATAAATTACCACTTTATATGGAATTTAAATAAATTATATATATATATATATATAAGTGTACAAATGTATATGTTTGATTTAAATGTTAAACTGTGTATATGAGACGTGTGCTACATATATGTTGCTTATATATTCTTTAAAAAAAAAAGTAATATAAGTGAAGCATGTTTTAGATTTTAGGGCTTCACGGTGGCAGAGGGGTTAGTGCGTCTGCCTCACAATACGAAGGTCCTGCAGTCCTGGGTTCAAATCCAGGCTCGGGATCTTTCTGTGTGGAGTTTGCATGTTCTCCCCGTGAATGCGTGGGTTCCCTCCGGGTACTCCGGCTTCCTCCCACTTCCAAAGACATGCACCTGGGGATAGGTTGATTGGCAACACTAAATTGGCCCTAGTGAATGTTGTCTGTCTATCTGTGTTGGCCCTGCGATGAGGTGGCGACTTGTCCAGGGTGTACCCCGCCTTCCGCCCGATTGTAGCTGAGATAGGCGCCAGCGCCCCCCGCGACACCAAAAGGGAATAAGCGGTAGAAAATGGATGGGTTTTAGATTTTATATATTTTGAACCTTGTTCTTGTTGTGATGGGTTAGGTTTATATAAGCGTTGCTTCAACCTACACCCATTCGGCTCAATCATTGCTCAAATGAGTTGTTTTTTTTTTTCTTTTCTTGTTGTTGTTCTTTGTTTTATGTGAAGATTGCCGAAATAAAATACATTGATTGATTGATTGATTGAATCAATGCTTGTCGTCGGGGAAAAACAACACGAATAATCAAGTTGGCCGACAGAAGCTGCTAAAAAAAAACTCATCCAACCAGACGTGCAAGTTCAGGATATGAAAAATAACAAGATGTAACTGCGATTGTCTGTCTGCTGGTGAGTCACCGTGCTTTTTACTCCAGTGTGTTTGTGTGTGTTCTGGCAATGCTTATTTAACGAGGACATCGCTCTGTTTACACAGTCAACTTTAGAGGAGCCCTCCGACAGTATGGCAGGGGTAGGGAACCTATGGCTCTAGAGCCAGATGTGGCTCTTTTGAAGACTGCATCTGGCTCTCAGATAAATCTGAGCTGACATTGCTTAACACGATAAGTTATGAATAATTCCACTTGTAATCACAGTGTTGAAAATAACGTTCAAAATATAAAACATTCTCATGCTTTTTTATGTTCAAGAAGTTGCATTAATGGTAAGAAGTAATTTATTTATTATTGGTTAGTGTGGGGCTTGTCCCTCCTGGGGGTTCTTCAGACCACCAAGAGCCTGTTTTAGGGTTACAATATTGTTTTATTTCATTTTTCTCTCAGTTGCTTTCCAGCAATTGTCTTTTTGTCTTTCGTCCTCACTCGCGCTCTGGCTCCAGCCCCAACCCTGTCTCTCCTCCTGGCTGCTGCTTATAACAGAGCGACAGGTGATTAGATAACAAGGCCCAGCTGGGCCGTCTACGCACCTGTCGCTGATTTCGAGGCCGGGCCTGGCAACATCCTGCTTTGCTGCAGGCCCGCAGGCCACACCCCCTCCACAGTTAGCTTCAGAATAACAATGTTATTATAAAGAATAAGAGACCTATTATACTCTGGAAATGTTGGTGTTACTTAAAAATCCACGCGTTTAGTGGTATTCAGTGTTAAAAAAAAATATTATATGGCTCTTAGGGAAATACATGTTAAAATATTTGGCTTCTTGGCTATCTCAACCGAAAAGGTTCCCGACCCCTGCGGTATGGGGACCAAAAAAAAAAAACAGGTCTCATAAAGGGAAACCATTTTAAATGATGGTCAGATCCATTCTGAAGATGCCTAAGTGATTTTTCAGCTTCGGCCCATAAAACCTGTTTACTGGTTAGTTTGAGTGTGAGACATTTGCACAGCAGCCCCCCTCATCGGACTGTGGATCTTCCTATAAGAGGACAGCTGTAACGCTGTATTCTGAGGACCAGGTCATACTTAAAGGCCTACTGAAACCTACTACTAGCCACCACGCAGTCTGATAGTTTATATATCAATGATGAAATATTAACATTGCAACACATGCCAATACGGCCTTTTTAGTTTACTAAATTGCAATTTTAAATTTTAAACGTCTTGAAAACGTCGTGTAATGATGACGTGTACGCAGGACGTCACGGGTTTTAAGGAAGTACGAGCGCTGCACACACACACAGCTAAAAGTCGTCTGCTTTAACCACATAATTACACGGTATTTTGGACATCTGTGTTGCGGAATCTTTTGCAATTTGTTCAATTAATACTGGAGAAGTCAAAAGTAGAAAGATGGAGTTGGGAAGCTTTAGCCTTTAGCCACACAAACACACGGTGATTCCATCCATCCATCCATCATCTTCCGCTTATCCGAGGTCGGGTCGCGGGGGCAGCAGCCTAAGCAGGGATGCCCAGACTTCCCTCTCCCCAGCCACTTCGTCTAGCTCTTCCCGGGGGATCCCGAGGCGTTCCCAGGCCAGCCGGGAGACATAGTCTTCCCAACGTGTCCTGGGTCTTCCCCGTGGCCTCCTACCAGCTGGACGTGCCCTAAACACCTCCCTAGGGAGGCGTTCGGGTGGCATCCTGACCAGATGCCCGAACCACCTCATCTGGCTCCTCTCGATGTGGAGGAGCAGCGGCTTTACTTTGAGTTCCTCCCGGATGGCAGAGCTTCTCACCCTATCTCTAAGGGAGAGACCCGCCACCCGGCGGAGGAAACTCATTTCGGCCGCTTGTACCCGTGATCTTATCCTTTCGGTCATGACCCAAAGCTCATGACCATAGGTGAGGATGGGAACGTAGATCGACCGGTAAATTGAGAGCTTTGCCTTCCGGCTCAGCTCCTTCTTCACCACAACGGATCGATACAACGTCCGCATTACTGAAGACGCCGCACCGATCCGCCTGTCGATCTCACCATCCACTCTTCCCCCACTCGTGAACAAGACGGTGATTCCTTGTTTTTAAAATTCCTGGATGGTGAAACTTTACTATGGATCACAGCGGACATGGATCCCGACCACATGTCAACCAGCAGGTTTCGGTGGGAAAATTGTGGTTAAACAGTCAGTTCTTTACGGAGAAAAGCTTAGCTTGTGCCGTCCATAGCTGCCGTCGACTCGCCTGAGACACTACACTTCCGACTATCAGGTACTATTTAACTCACTAAAACACTAGCAACTAGAGATGCGCGGTTTGCGGTCTCATCCACGAATAAACCGCGGGTCGGGCGGGTGACATGACGAAAAAATAGATTTTAATTCGATTCGGGCGGGTGGCGGTTGAACCATCCGGAAATATTTGATATACATGGATCAGGGATCGGTATCCTTTGCCTTTCAAAGAGCCATTTAAGACCCGTGTCACAAAGCGAAGAAGACAATAGGAGACGCAAAGATTCTCTATAATCACCCACTTACTAAGAATTAGGGCGTGCTGTGAAGCCATTGGCTTTGTTGCCTTCTACAACACGTACGATCTGCTTGTCAGTCCAGTATCATGTTGTGTGTGGCTTCCACAGACACACGCACACGACTGCAAGGCATACTGGGTGACACAGAGTACACTAATGGTTGTGATATAAACAATTCTAACACTCTTAGTAATATGCGCCACGCTGTGAAGCCACACCAAACAAGAATGACAAACACATTTCGGGAGAACATCCTTCCAGTAACACAACATAAACGCAACACAACAAATACCCAGAATCCTTTGCATCCATGACACTTCCTGACTATTTTATACACCCCGCTAACAGCAAACCCCCCCGTGCGTCGGTAAGGTGGGGTTTTAGGGTTACAATATTGTTTTATTTTATTTTTCTCTCAGTTGCTTTCCAGCAATTGTCTTTTTGTCTTTCGTCCTCACTCGCGCTCTGGCTCCAGCCCCAACCCTGTCCCTCCTCCTGGCTGCTGCTTATAACAGAGCGACAGGTGATTAAATAACAAGGCCCAGCTGGGCCGTCTACGCACCTGTCGCTGATTTCCAGGCCGATCCTGGCAACGTCCTGCGCAGGGGTGTAAAATATACTCAGGGTTTTATCACGAATGCAAAGGATTCTGGGTATTTGTTGTGTCGTGTTACTGTGAGGATGTTCTCCCGAAATGTTTGTCATTCTTGTTTGGTGTGGCTTCATATTAGTAAGAGTGTTAAAATTGTTTATATCACAACCATCAGTGTACTCTGTATCACCCAGTATGCCTTTCAATCTTGTACGTGTGATTGCGGAAGCTGCACACAACATGTTGCTGGACTAATAATCGGTTCGTACATGTTGTAGAAGGCGTCAAAGGCAATGGCTTCACAGCACGGCCTTATTCTTGTCATCAGGACGAACGCCATTGGATATTCGCGAGAACGTTAGCGGCTCCCACTGTCTTCTTTACACTGTGAAACGGGTTTAAATAGCTCTTTGAGTTGTAAAGGTGGCCGACCTCGGATGTATTTCAACGGGCGGTTGCGGTTCTGATAAAATGTTGGTTCGGGTGGACGGCGGGTGGATAACGACTTTGGTGATGCGGTTGCGGATGATATAGTTGCCTATCCGCGCATCTCTACGAGCAACACAATAGAAAGATAAGGGATTTTCCAGAATTAACCTTGTAAATGTGTCTAAAAACATCGGAATCCGTCCCAATGCAATCACGTTTTTTTTTTGTGTTTTTTTTTCTAGTCCGTCGCTATCAATATCCTTAAACACAAATCTTTCATCCTCGCTCAAATTAATGGTGAAATTGTCGTTTTCTCGGTCCAAATAGCACTTTTTGTTTAGGCTCCCATTAAAAACAATGTGAATATGTGAGGAGCCATCAAACATGTGATGTCATCGTCTGCGACTTCCGGTAGAGGCAGGGCTTTTCTCTTAGCACCGAAAGTTGCGAACTTTATCGTGGATGTCCATCCATCCATCCATCCATCCATCCATCATCTTCCGCTTATCCGAGGTCGGGTCGCGGGGGCAGCAGCCTAAGCAGGGAAGCCCAGACTTGCCTATCTCCAGCCACTTCGTCTAGCTCTTCCCGGGGGATCCCGAGGCGTTCCCAGGCCAGCCGGGAGACATAGTCTTCCCAACGTGTCCTGGGTCTTCCCCGTGGCCTCCTACCAGCTGGACGTGCCCTAAACACCTCCCTAGGGAGGCGTTCGGGTGGCATCCTGACCAGATGCCCGAACCACTTCATCTGGCTCCTCTGGATGTGGAGGAGCAGCGGCTTTACTTTGAGTTCCTCCCGGATGGCAGAGCTTCTCACCCTATCTCTAAGGGAGAGACCCGCCACACGGCGGAGGAAACTCATTTCGGCCGCTTGTACCCGTGATCTTATCCTTTCGGTCATGACCCAAAGCTCATGACCATAGGTGAGGATGGGAACGTAGATCGACCGGTAAATTGAGAGCTTTGCCTTCCGGCTCAGCTCCTTCTTCACCACAACGGATCGATACAACGTCCGCGTTACTGAAGACGCCGCACCGATCCGCCTGTCGATCTCACGATCCACTCTTCCCTCACTCGTGAACAAGACTCCTAGGTACTTGAACTCCTCCACTTGGGGCAGGGTCTCCTCCCCAACCCGGAGATGGCACTCCACCCTTTTCCGGGCAAGAACCGTGGATGTTCTCTACTAAATCCTTTCAGCGAAAATATGGCAATATCGCGAAATGATCAAGTATGACACATAGAATGGACCTGCTATCCCCGTTTAAATAAGAAAATCTAATTTCAGTAGGCCTTTAAAGGCCTACTGAAAGCCACTACTAGCGACCACGCAGTCTGATAGTTTATATATCAATGATGAAATATTAACATTGCGGCCGGTTTAGTTCACTAAATTGCAATTTTAAATTTCCCGCGAAGTTTCCTGTTGAAAACGTCGCATGACGTCACCGGTGTTAGCGGACATGTTCTCCCAGCACCGATCACGGCTAAAAGTAGTCTGTTTTTATCGCATAATTACACAGTATTCTGGAATATTCTGAATCTTTTGCAATTTGTTCAATTGATAATGGAGACTACGAAGAAGAAAGATGTTGGTGGAAAGCGGTGGATTTATTGCAGCCGGCTGTAGCAACACAAACACAGCCGGTGTTTCTTTGTTTGTTTGGGCGGCATAGCTCGGTTGGTAGAGCGGCCGTGCCAGTAACTTGGGGGTTGCAGGTTCGATTCCCGCCTCCATCATCCCAGTCACTGCCGTTGTGTCCTTGGGCAAGACACTATACCCACCTACTCCCAGTGCCACCCACACTGGTTTAAATGTAACTTAGATATTGGGTTTCACTATGTAAAGTGCTTTGAGTCACTAGAGAAAAGCGCTATATAAATATAATTCACTTCACTTCACTTGTTGTGAAGCTTTAATATGGAACAGAGCGGTCAAGCGAACATGTTTCTCTCCCACATGTGAACGGGCAGGTTTCGGTGAGAAAAATGTGGTAATAAGTCGGCTCTTACCGTAAACATGAGCGGAACTTGTGTCGTTCCTCCTGCAGCTGTTAAAGAGGCAGCTGCGACTTTCTTGGCTCCTCCGTGGCTTCCCTCAGAGACACTGGCGGTCACCACACCCCTCCGACTTTCAGGTATGACTATATAATCTCACTAAAACACTAGTCACACAATAAGCAGATAAGGGATTTTCCAGAATGATCCTAGTAAATGTGTCTAATAACGTCTGAATCGCTCCCACTGCCCTCGTCTTTTTAAAAAATTTTCTTCCTCTAGTCGAGGGGTCGGGAACCTTTTCGGCTGAGAGAGCCATACAAGCCAAATATTTTAAAAAGTATTTCCGTGAGAGTCCTGTAATATTTTTTTTAAGACTGAATACAACTAAATGCGTGCATTTTTAAATAAGACCAGTCTCTTATTCTTTTTTAATAACATTGTTATTCTGAAGCTAACCCACAATAAATAGAATACTTCTTACCATTAATGCGACTTCTTGAACAGGTGCGGTAGAAACCGAATGAATGGATTAAAATCCATGAAATGCATGTTTTATACTTTGAACGTCATTTTTGACACTGTGATTACCAGCGGAATTATTCGGTACTTATTGTGCTAAGCAATGTCAGCTAAGATTTATCTGAGAGCCTGGTGTAGTCATCAAAAGAGCCACATCTGGCTCTAGAGCCATAGGTTCCCTACCCCTGTTCTAGTGCTTCACTCTAACTTTCCTCATCCACGAATCTTTCATCCTCGCTCAAATTAATGGGAAAATTGTCGCTTTCTCCGTCCGAATCGCTCTAGCTGCTGGTGGCCATGATTGTAAACAATGTGATGAGCTCCACAACCCGTGACGTCACAGGCAAGGCTTTTTATTAGCGACCAAAAGTTGCGAACTTTATCGTGGATGTTCTCTACTAAATCCTTTCAGCAAAAATATGGCAATATGGCGAAATGATCAAGTATGACACATAGAATGGACCTGTTATCCCCGTTTAAATAAGAAAATCTCATTTCAGTAGGCCTTTAAGTGTTGGAACTTCCTACAAGAGGACAGCTGTATTCTGAGGATCATGTCATATTTCATTTGAACATTTTTTATTCATTTAAATGCTCCTCAGAAGTCCAGGACAAATTTGTGTGAATTATGCAAAATTATTTAAACTCTTTTTTTCCCTCAGGGTCCCCAGTTAGAATCATCAGCACATTACTTCATCAATCCAGAGATTTAAAGACGTGTATGAGCTAACTGGGCAGTGGCCGTTTTACCTCTTTTTTTTTTTTTTATGCCTCTAAAGTAGGCCTGGGCAATTATTTAGACTCAGAGGCCAAATTTACATAAAAGAATGTGTCCGGGGGTCGGTATTATTTTTAGGAACTCTAATACAAGACCTCACAATAATGTCTGACTGAATGCTAAAAACTGAAGGGATTTTTTTTATTTTACTGAATGAGCGGGAACTCTCATTCAACCCTTCTTCGATTACGCTTGCACCTCCTGGTACCCGAGCACCTCCAAAACCCTCAAATCTACACTCCAAACATCCGAGAATAAGCTAATCCGGTTACTCTTAGACCTCCACCCCAGATCACACCTCAATCCAACCCACTTCTCCAAAGTGGGCTGGCTCAGGGTGGAGGACAGAGTCAAACAACTTGCACTGAGCCTGGTCTATAAAATCCGCTACACCTCCTTGATACCGAAGTACATGTCAAATTACTTCCTTAACGTAAATGACCGCCATAACCACAACACCAGGGGGAGCTCCACAAACCACGTTAAACCCAGATTCCGATCTAACAAAGGTCTTAACTCATTCTCTTTCTATGCCACATCAATGTGGAATGCACTCCCAACAGGTATAAAGTAAGTGCATCTCTATATTCCTTCAAAACCGCTCTAAAACAACACCTCCAGGCAACTTCAACACTTTACTAATACCCTCCTCCATTCACATCCCATCTCCCCGGATTATAAACAACTCAAATGTACTTCTAATGTATATACTTGTTCTTATGCTATGTGAACTCACTATGTTCTCTGCTGGCTGTACATATCCTACTAAATAAGACCTACACTGTTTCAATGTCCACATTTCTCTGTTGATGCAATTGTTGATGACTGAAGTTCTGATATCAACCAAAGCTCCTCATCCCACCCCCCGGATTGTAAATAATGTAAATAATTCAATTTACATACTATGATGATTAACTTGTGTGATGACTGTATTATGTTGATAGTATATATTTGTACCATGAATTGATTAACGTGGACCCCGACTTAAACAAGTTGAAAAACTTATTGGGGTGTTACCATTTAGTGGTCAATTGTACGGAATATGTACTGTACTGTGCAATCTAATAATAAAAGTATCAATCAATCAATCAAAGACACCCAGAATGTACATGAAAATAAAGAATGTGGGATTTACAATATCAACTATGAACGGTAAAACACTGAATATTGACAACACATGAACGTCGCACCCCCTCTCCAACCACATGTTTTACTATCAACAAAAATGCAACACAACAAAATAAGAATGGCGAGGGTAAAAAAAACCAACCTACAATCGGATATATAACTAAGCGGCATGGTAGAGTGGCCGTGCCAGCAACTTGGGGGTTGCAGGTTCGATTCCCACTTCCGCCATCCTAGTCACTGCCGTTGTGTCCTTGGGCAAGACACTTTACCCACCTGCTCCCAGTGCCACCCACACTGGTTTGAATGTAACTTAGATATTGGGTTTCACTATGTAAAGCGATTTGAGTCACTAGAGAAAAGCGCTATATAAATATAATTCACTTCACAACTGTAGAAGTTTGTGGTAAAAAATCTCCTTCCACGTCTGTCCCTAACGCCCACATTTCAGGCTCTGTGGAAACACTCCCCGCCCACACTACTTGGTGCCTCGTCTGAGCAGTAACTAATTACATAGTTATCATGCAAAAGTGCAGATTCCAACCATTGAAAGACTTAGTATAGTGAAGTGAATTATATTTATATAGCGCTTTTCTCTAGTGACTCAAAGCGCTTTACATAGTGATACCCAATATCTAAGTTACATTTAAACCAGTGTGGGTGGCACCGGGGAGCAGGTGGGTAAAGTGTCTTGCCCAAGGACACAACGGCAGTGACTAGGATGGCGGAAGCGGGAATCGAACATGCAACCCTCAAGTTGCTGGCACGGCCACTCTACCAACCGAGCTATACCGCCCCCAAAAGTTGAAGACTTACGGCCATTAGAAAACATGTCTGCGATGAGGCGGCGACTTGTCCAGGGTGTACCCCGCCTTCCGCCCGATTGTAGCTGAGATAGGCGCCAGCGCCCCCCGCGACCCCAGGAGGGAATAAGCGGTAGAAAATGGATGGATGGACTGCGCATCATAACGGCAAATACACTTTCCAGGTTAAAGGGGAACATTATCACAAATTCTGGAGGGTTCAAACCAATTAAAATCAGTTCCCAATGGCTTATTTTCTTTTTCGAAGTTTTTCTCAAAATCACGCAATATCCCGAAAAACGGCTTCAAAGTGCCTGATTTTAACCGTCGTTATATCCCACCCGTCCATTATCCTGTGACGTCACGGCGTGATCACACAGAAACAAACATGGCGGATAGCACAGAAAGGCATAGCGATATTAGCTCGGATTCAGACTCACATTTCAGCGCCGTAAGCGTTTCAACGGCTTACGCATGTACTGAAACGGATGGTTGGAGTGTGGAGGCAGGTAGCCAAAACAAAATTGAAGAAGAAACTGAAGCTATAGGGCCATATCACGACACGGGGGGAAGCGAGGACGAATTCGGCAATCGCCTTCTATACCAACGATTGGTATGTGTTTGTTTGGCATTAAATGTGAGTGGAGGGAAAGGCTGGATGCAAATATAGCTACAAATGAGGAATCAGGGACGGCGTGGCGCAGTGGGAGAGTAGTCGTGCGCAACCCGAGGGTCCCTGGTTCAATTCCCACCTAGTACCAACCTCGTCACGTCCGTTGTGTCCTTGAGCAAGACACTTCACCCTTGCTCCTGATGGGTGCTGGTTAGTGCCTTGCATGGCAGCTCCCGCCATCAGTGTGTGAATGGGTAAATGTGGAAGTAGTGTCAAAGCGCTTTGAGTACCTTGAAGGTAGAAAAGCGCTATACAAGTACAACCCATTTACCATTTAAATATGTACATACAGCTAGCCTAAATAGCATGTTAGCATCGATTAGCTTGCAGTCATGCCCTGACCAAATATGTCTGATTAGCACACTCCGCATAAGTCTTAATAACATCAACAAAACTCACCCTTGCGCATTCATGCTCAACGTTATAAGTTTGGTGGACAAAATGAGACAGAAAAAGAATTGGCATTAATCATATCCAGGGGGTTTACCTCGCTCGTTTGCGGGAAGAGACTGCCGTCGTCCTTGAATAGCTCGCACTCGGGCAGATTCAGCGGTGGTCTATTTTCCAATATGTGCCATGTCTGCTTTAGCACCGCCGGTAAATAGCATGTTAGCGTCGATTAGCGTAGCATGTTAGCATCGATTAGCTGGCAATCAACCTCAACAAAACTCGCCTTTGTGAATTTGTTGACTTTATCGTTGCAAATGCATCTGCAGGTTATCCATACATGTCTGTGCCATGTCTGCTTTAGCACCGCCGGTAAATAGCATGTTAGCGTCGATTAGCGAAGCATGTTAGCATCGATTAGCTGGCAATCAACCTCAACAAAACTCGCCTTTGTGAATTTGTTGACTTTATCGTTGCAAATGCATCTGCAGGTTATCCATACATCTCTGTGCCATGTCTGCTTTAGCACCGCCGGTAAATAGCATGTTAGCATCGATTAGCATAGCATGTTAGCATCGATTAGCTGGCAATCAACATCAACAAAACTCACCTTTGTGATTTCGTTGACTTTATAGTTGCAAATGCATCTGCAGGTTATCCATACATCTCTGTGCCATATCTGCTTTAGCACCGCCGGTAAATAGCATGTTAGCGTCGATTAGCATAGCATGTTAGCATCGATTAGCTGGCAATCAACCTCAACAAAACTCGCCTTTGTGAATTTGTTGACTTTATCATTGCAAATGCATCTGCAGGTTATCCATACATCTCTGTGCCATGTCTGCTTTAGCATCGCCGGTAAAATGTGGAGACACTCCGGCACATTCAATGGGGGTCTGGCGGCAGACACTTTGGCATCTTCGGGCCAGTGGTGCAACTTGAATCCCTCCCTGTTAGTGTTGTTACACCCTCCGACAACACACCGTCGAGGCATGATGTCTCCAAGGTTCCAAAAAATAGTCGAAAAAACGGAAAATAACAGAGCTCAGACCCGGTGTTTGTAATGTGTTGAAAATGAAAATGGCGGCCGTGTTACCTCGGCGACGTCACATTCTGACGTCATCGCAAAAAGAGCGATAAACAGAAAGGCGTTTAATTCGCCAAAATTCACCCATTTAGAGTTCGGAAATCGGTTCAAAAAATATATGGTCTTTTTTTCTGCACCATCAAGGTATATATTGACGCTTACATAGGTCTGGTGATAATGTTCCCCTTTAACGGGCCGCATGTGACCCCCGGGCCTTAATTTGCCCAGGTCTGCTCTACAGATTACTCTCCATTCACAATTGAAGTTAAAGATTCTGATGATTCGGAAAAAAGTGGCTTTCGGAGCAATCAAAGCTGTTCACACGGTCACTAAGGTGGACACTAAGTTTGGCAGATCAACTTAATGTGTATTATATTTATCCATGAGAGCATTTTTGTTGTAAATAGTGAGGTGTGTCTGTTAAAATCATGGTTGTTTTTAACAAATGATGACAGATATGAACAAGAGCATGTATTGTCTTTGTGTGATGATGTAACTTAGATGTGGTTGTATTGTATGTTAATTATGTGTCCATGAAAGGGCATTTTAGGACTTTTCTTAATATGATTACGTGATATGGGATTTTTGGATCCCTTTAATTTAGGTAGCCAGGGACTGCAGATGGAAATGAGCTATTTAGCTATAATCTGGTACAGAACATATCTGTCTTTGAGCTTAGGGTTTCTGCGCATTGTCCCTTTAAATAGAGTAAACTTAAATCTTATATCGTCACCAAAATGTCCATCTATCTTACTCCCGGTACCAGGCAATTAATACCAGTACTCAAAGATACTGATTATTGGTGCTTTTGTGTGTGTTAAAGGCCTACTGAAACCTACTACTAGCGACCACGCAGTCTGATAGTTTATATTTCAATGATGAAATATTAACATTGCAACACATGCCAATACGGCCTTTTTAGTTTACTAAAGCTATAAGTGGACTGCTTTAATCGCATAATTACACAGTATTCTGGACATCTGTGTTGCTGAATCTTTTGCATTTTTTTTCAATTAATAATGGAGACGTCAAAGAAGAAAGATGTAGGTGGGAAGCTTTTAGCCTTTAGCCCAGGGGTAGGGAACCTGTGGCTCTTTTGATGACTGCACCTGGCTCTCATTTACATCTTAGCTGACATTGCTTAACACGGTAAGTAATGAATAATTCCGCTGGTAATCACAGTGTCAAAAATAACGTTGAAAATATAAAACATTCTCGTGCATTTTAATCCATCCATCCGGTTTCTGCCGCACCTATTCAAGAAGTCGCATTTCATTTATTGTTGGTTAGCTTCAGAATAACAATGTTATTAAAAATAATAAGAGACTTATTATACTCTAAAAATGTCGGTCTTACTTAAAAATTCACACATTTGGTTGTATTCAGTCTTAAAAAAAATAGTATATGGCTCTCACGGAAATACTTTTTAAAATATTTGGC